>NC_064857.1:61099071-61219071 GCF_024139225.1 Suncus etruscus | reverse complement strand
TTTAATGTATTCTATAAAAAACACACTGAAAATGATTTTTAAACTCTTCTAAGAGTAGACCAGAGAGATAAGAGTGGGGTAAGAAACTTGCTTTCCATCACCAGCACCAATCAGAAGCGATCCCTGAGCACAAAGCCAGGACTAAGACTGAAGCACCATTGGTTATGGCCTCAAAGTCTTCTCTTTCAAAATGTCTACTAAGGATAATTAAAACACTTAACTGGCTAATATGTTACCCATTTGTTTCATTAAATATTCCTTGCTTATGGGCATACTATTCTATTCATTAATTTTCCTCTTATTCCTTGTTGATGTTGTAAATATGATACTCAATTATTTACCCTAATAAATGAAAATCTCTTCATTCTTGAACCAGCCTCTAGGTAGGTGGACTTCTTGCTTCTATGTTTGACTATCATATATATTGCATAACATGCAAGAGACACTTATTTGACCTTGACCTGTGTCATGATTACAAAAATTATAGACATATATTTTAAAATTACATCTGTAAATACAAAGGTATATTGAGTATTGCAGATACATCTTACCAAAAGAAGTCAATAGAGAAGGACAAAATAAAAAAAAATTTTTTCTGGGCATACAATTCCCTCCCAAATTAAATGAGAAGTGTGGTAAATTTTCCCTAACATTTAACACAGAATGCTCAGGAAGAATATACAAATTATTCTACAAACAAGATACATTTTCCAAAATAAGAATTTCTATCTTTTAAGAAAACCATCTATTTCCATTACTGCTAATGTTAACAAAAAAGGACTCTCTTACACAATCACATCATGCAACATCCAGTCTTCTAGTTCAAGTAATTACTCATGCTAATCCCAGTCATTTGGGATGGAGATTGGAGAGAAAACTATACACAGAAGATAGCATCTGAAGATTATAATAGTGTGTGAAACATTGGTTAAAATTAATACAAACATTAAAAGGATGAATTTAACAATGTAATTAGATTGCAAGAACATTTTAATTATCTTCAAGAAAGTACAGCTCTTTTTTACAATTGCTTGGAGCACATATCAAAAGGTATAAAGAGAGGAACAATTCAGTGAAGGTACACTTGAAGTTATCAATTATACACCCATCACTGACTAAGTTTCAAGTGACCACAAAGGTTGTATTGATATAAAAGGGGGAAAGAGATTTCTTTTTTTATTTTTTAAAGAGGCAGAAACTCTCGTTCTTGGGCAAATATCATCCTTGTTCATTCAAATTGCAATAATGACATAAAGACTTCTATGGACTTGCCACATTTTCATGATTTATCTAAAATCAGACTTTTCTAGTCCTGATAATTTTATCCTGTGTCATAAGTTCACAAAACTGTCATAATTAGTTTGAATGATTATGTTTGTTAAGTAAAAATACAAGTTATAAGATTATCATTTGAATTATTATTGTTTTCTAGTTTAAGTTTATTAATACTGATGTATTTTATACACAGTTTTTATAACATTTTTAAATAGTTTGAATGTTTCATTCTCAATAAAGCAAAAATAACCAAGGGGAAACACAATTGAGACTATT
Organism: Suncus etruscus; assembly: GCF_024139225.1. Lineage (NCBI taxonomy): Eukaryota > Metazoa > Chordata > Mammalia > Eulipotyphla > Soricidae > Suncus > Suncus etruscus. Next base: position 61,217,520 of record NC_064857.1, on the reverse strand, counting down.
TACATTTTTATTATATCCTATTTAAGGGCTTCTTTGAAGTCAGACTTAATCACTCTCCATAAAATTTTAGTATTCTGGCTACAGAGTCATATGGGAATTTAGATTTATTAGATAAAATATTGCTTAGTTTTTCACTTTTTTAATTGTTAGTTTACAAAATGTCCTCAAGAAAACTACATTAGATTCAAGTGAATAAATCATTCTCCCTAAATGGTGCTTAATATTCTGAGTCCTGAGAGGGAATTTTTCAGAGAAATTCCTGGGAGTTGTCTAGGAGACAACCAAGAAGGTCAAGAAAGACAATAGGGAGGATCTTCCAGAGAAGGGCTCTGTTCCTAAGCCAAGAGAGCTAATGGCTACTTTCTCCCCAGAATTCCAAGGTGTATGGGGATAACAAACCTTCAACCTGGCCATCTCCTCTTACTTAAATTAGAGCAGCTGTCTTGGGTTCAGTGCTGTATAGCAAAGCCAGGGTGCTCCATGTCAACCTAATGTCTCAACAGACTATTTGAGAACTCAGGGTGGCAAATGGCATCTAGTTCAGTTTTTCTCATTAATTTGGAATGTGTTCAGCATATGTTTGGAATTAATTCCCCTCACTGGGATACATTGGGGCTATATGACAAGGGCCTAAGATTCTTCGAATCTCTCTCCTCTGTCAATTGGAAATATGAGAGAACATCGGCTAATAGATTGTGTAATATCATTAGTAAATGAATGAGTGGAAAAATTTTGTCTAGTGGACAAAGAACCATCTCTTAGAAATCAATCTGTCTTTCTTTCTTTCCATTTGGTCTCACTGAAGGCTGGATGTCTCCCATTGATTCTGAGAATGTTCTAGAAGACCAAAATGGCTATATGGCTTTCAGAAAGGCATTCATATAGTAAGGGTCTAATATATGAAATTATCAAATTATTGATCAAATCTCAGCAGTAAAGTCAGGTTGATATTTCAACTATGAAATTACTGACAAAATTCAAACTTATCTTTCAACATGAAGACAGGTCATGCGGGAGACCTCAAGAGAGAACCTTGAAGGGCAAGACGTGTTGTTGGTGCTTGAAGCAAAACAATTGGCAATAAACCAACTTCATTGGATCAGAGAGCAAGAAATCACAATATAGATATATTTCCTAGAATAAAATGCCTGCCCAACTTTTATATGTCACATAGAACAGATATATGTCACATAGAACAGAATAAATATGTCTTTCATGTGAGGGCTGAATGGACAAGGAGCGCTATGGCCAGCATTTGTGTTTGTGTGGCCTAATTCTAAATCAGGGGACTCAAATTTGCGGCCGCGGGCCATTTGCGGCCCTCCGTACAACATTTTGTGGCCCGCGGCCAGCCTTCAAATATCGCAGTATTCGCAAATATTCGCTTACAGAATAATCGCAATAAAAATTGCATTAATAAGAAAAAAATAGCATTAAACATTCGCATACCCCGAGCAGTTCCGTTTGGGGTATGAAAATGTTTAATGCGATTTTTTGCGATTTTTTTTCTTACTAATGCGATTTTTTATTGTGAATACTCGGTAAGCTAAATCCCTTTATGCGGCCCTGCCTCACCCCGACTTTGCCTCCTGCGGCTCCCAGGTAAACTGAGTTTGAGACCTCTGTTCTAAATGAAAAGATGTTGTGTTGTATCAGCATCATAGGAGAAGCCTGAATGTAATCTTGAGGAAGATAGATTTAATAACAAGAGTGAATCCTGGAGGAATCACAAATGCAGGAACAGTAGGAGCAGATCCTGAGTGAGAGATATTAAAAGAAGAAAATGAGAAGAAACGAAAAAAAAAAAGAAAATAGGAGATTAAAATAAAAAGAGAGACCTAAAATTATATTTGTATATGCATATATATCCAAAAATGATTAAATGGAGAGTTTGGGGATTTTTATCTTAGCTAAAAATCATCCCTCACAAAAGAAAAGAAGGTGAATGGGAGATCACATTGTCAAGAACCAGACAAAAACAAAACAAGCCATCAACTTTTATGATGGGCCAGAAAAGAGGCATTTATTATTAAAGCAAGAAAATTAAATTCTGTCAATCCAATGTGGATTCGAAAGAGTTGACTGCAGAGCCTGCCGGTGGGATGGTGGCGGATGGCACAGAAACACACGAATGAAGACATTCTCCAGCCTGCCTAGAGAAAGGGCAACTCCGTCCTAGAAAATCTTTGCTCTTGTGGCACAGAGCAGATTGCGAGTGGAGAGATTAATCCAAAAATCCCCCGGCTGCAAACGTGGGGCCAGCAGGAACAGTGTTAATGCTGCGATATAGGAAGTGTCCAGCTGGCTACATGTCTGGGTAATGAGGAAATCTGTTTTTAGATGCTTCTGTACATAACAAGCCACCCCACTCCTCGATTTCCAAACAGTCTGCCAAAGAAGCAGCATTTAACCCCCCATGGATCTGTGGTCAAGAGGAGCTGGCTTAGTGTGGGTGCCTGGAGAGGCAAAGTCAGGCATACAAGTTTGGGCAGTGAAGGCATCCTCAACCAAGCCTGCAGAAAGCAGCAGAGCCCAGAGCAGTTAGTTTGCAGCAGTAGCTGGCCCCAGACCAAATGGGAAGTGTGGGCATGTGGAAATGCAAAGGTCAGGAAGAAGAGCTGAGACAGGAAGGTGCCAGCTGGTCTGGAAAGCAAACGGGAACCTCACCAAGGAGACTCCAGAGAGAGGAGAAAGGAACTCAACAAGCTCGGAGAACACAGAGGAGATTGTTATTCCATCTTCCCTGAGAAGCAGCTGAGAACCATCAGCAGTTACCTTACGGTTCAAGTTTTACTGACTGGGAAATAAGACTCGAGCTCCATATGCTCAATCCTTATTCCCTGTCATTCCCCACTCTATCTCCTCTAACTCTGTCCCACCTCCCGGCCAGTTGTCTCTGATTGGTCAGAGTCGATGTCAGTCACATATACTTTTTCTGCATTGGTCAGGAGCTATGTCAGTCATTTAGTACTTATATTCTAATATCTATCCAATTATATAGTACAGGGATATAGTGAAATATATATTTATGGCATTAGCATTTCAAAAGATAATGCATAAAAATATACATATATATTCTGTTTATGCTCTGCCCTTTTTATTTCTGAAAATTCTTAAATTAAGGTGACATGATATACAAAGTTATTCCTAGTCAAGTCCCAAAGCTAAAACCAGCCCTAATCCTATCATCAGTGCCTCTACCTCCCTCCTATCCCCCTCAACCTACAGCCAATAAACTCAAGGCCATGACTCCTGTCCCCCAGTTCTTACTCCGCCTTAAGTGATAGTTTCCCTATTTTTCTTCTTATATTCTGGGTTCAAGAGTGATCAAAGTATTTATCTTGAGTATATCACATTCCCTTGTTCAATTATACACTGCCTTTTAAAAAATAAACCTGAGTAGTGATATAATAACTATAATGTGCTAATGTCAAATGTCATTAATATATTATTTGTTAAAACCCAAGTATGAATCAAAATCAGGTATAAACACATATATAGTTGTTTTGATATATCTTTTTATATCATTTTAAGCCCACCTTCCAGTTATGTCCAGTGACATAATGGAGCTCTTGTCCTAGTCTCTCTGTCACAATTCATCACCCCAATGTAGCCAAGTTTTATCATTCTCTCTATCCTCCACCTGTTCTCTGGGGAAAACTTCAGCTGCATTACACCACAGGTTAAAAATAAGCTACTTTTTGGAGCAAGTGCCACAAGTATTCAAGGTCAAGTGTCTGCCCTCAGGGGGTTCGCTGTCCAATGGGAAAGGCAGGCAGCTCCTTTCTAAGAAAATAAATTCACAACCGTGCAATTGAAAGCTGAGGAAAGAAAGGAGAGAGGAAAGATTCCCCAGCACAGGAGCCATCTCCACTAACACTACTTCCCCACTTGAAGCACGCATACCACCATGCTAAACTGCCCACAAGTGAGGGAGGCAGCCAGTAGGCTGTTTGCTTCTGGCTTGCCCAGTTGGACAATGGTAATTTATGTTTTTACCCTATGACTTTATTTACAGAGTGGAGAGCAATAAAAATCACAGTTATGTAACATATAAAATAATCCACGAATGTACTAGAATGGAAATGCATACAATACTAAAGCAGTCAGTACCTTCCTTGTCCATAATGATAATACTGTTACCTAGCTGTTTTCTTAATTAAAAATAAGAACCAAAGCAGAAACTCTTCTCTATCTTTTGTTGACTCTTCTCCATGAAGAAAGCATCACTGTACCAATGTTCCTATATCCCAAACTTATTTTACTATTTTTTTTTTTTTTTTTTAGTTTTTGGGTCATACCCTTTGACTCTCAGGGGTTATTTCTGGCTCTGTGCTCAGAAATAGCTCCTGGTAGGTTCAAGGGACCATATGGGATACCAGAATTAGAACTACTGTTGCTTCTAAGTCAGCTGCATGCAAGGCAAACTTCCTACTGCTGTGCTATCTCTCTGGCCCCATTTTAGTATTTTTAATTATTATTCAAGATGACTCCTCAACTATACATATACATCATCTTTACTTTTCACCAAAGTGAAATCTCTTTTTCCAAAGGTCTCATTTTATTTTTTTGAATGTTCAGAGAAAAGTTTTAATTACTTTATTTAAGCACCATGGTTTCAAGGTTGTTATTAATACAGTTGTCTTTTTTACACAGAAAATCATGAAAAAAATTTTATATTAAATTTCAGTCATAAAATGTACAATGATATTCATTAGTGCAAATTTCTGTTCCCAATGTCCCCAATTTCCCTCTTGCCATCCTCCCCTACCTGCTGCTGGGGAAGATATTTTTCTTCTCTCTCTGTCTCTCTCTCTTTCTCTCCCTCTCTCTCTTTCTCTCCCAGTCACCCTCCCTCCTTCCCTTTTCCAAAGTGAAACCTCCAGACATTTATCCTTAAAAGATACACAGGACAGGAATATTCAATAATTATTGGACACTTCATAAGTGTATGTATAAAAATCATATCGGTTTAGTATTGATTATGGCCCCACATCAGAGACAAGCCAAGTGATTCACTCCTGGAAAGCCATGTTTTTCCTGAATATAATAAGTCTTGCTTTTGACTCGAGTAATAGACAATGCTCTTATAGCAACAACTCCATTCTAGGATGCATCTTTGCAATACGACACATATCAAAGGAGATTCTCTGGCATGAACAACCTGGACTAGGACTCTCATTCATCACAACTAATTCTTATCCTGGTTAACTCCTCAGCCTATTAGAGTGCAGAAGATGGTTGGAAGGTTTTTCAGGGCTTCTCAACTAGCTCTTCTATTCCCCTCTATTCTCATCAAGAGCCGAATGGGCACTTTTCCTATTTTTCCTTTGCTGCTGATAGCACTCGAGATACACCTTTTCTCTCCTGCACCCCAGTTGCTGTGTGGGATAACTGTCATCACGCCTTTCTTCTAGCCCCTACCCATATAACAAATTTTGACTAGAAAAATTATGTGCAGAATTTTATTCTCCAAAGACATTTTGTTTACTTTCTTTATCTTGATTGTGCATTTACTATAATGTCCTTATCCTACTCTGCTATAAAGATAACTGTTGAAGTTATATTTTCCCTCTGTTCCCCCAGCTCTTATTTCACCAAATAGCATCTTTTCTAATATACTCAGAGTTCTTTGTGTTAAATAGACTTTAACACGTAACATTCTGTCGATATTCCAACCATGTCTAAACAACTTCTCTTGAATAGGCCCAGAAAATAGACATCGCATGCCTTTCATGGCATGCCTCTTAGGCAGAAAGGCCTATTATTCTTTTTAGCAATGCTATCATTTGACAAATAGCTCATTTACATTATTGGCTTCAAATGATAGATTTGGTGTTCACCTTTCTGACTAAAATATGAGGCTATTCAAGAACTGAGGAGCATTTCTTTCTTTTTCTCCTCCCAACCCCCAACATTTATACCAAGCTGAATGATTATTAGTTGAAAGCAAGTCTGCAATAATAATAATGATGCAAGGATAACACATTGAATATATAACCACATAGTTCCATACATTTCACTCAGAAAAAGAAAGACTTTCACTCATACTATTCAGAACAATGCAGTAATTTCTTGAATGACCAATCCCTCCTTGATTCAAGCTAAACAGCAAATGCTCGTATGTGTTTAGCTAAAAACTGCTTTGTTCTTAAATCTTGCTTAAAATCTGTGTGCATAAATCCAAGCTCCTCCAAATGCTACCATGTAAGTATTCTGTTATTTTGTAACTATGCTTCAAAGAGAGCTAACAATTGACAAAGAAATACATAATTAAAGTTCTACTCAGCAAATAAAAAATCTAATTTAAGAAAGTCACTATCATTTTTCCATAGAAATCATTCCTCTGGTTTAAAAATTAATTCTTTTCAGTTCTCATTAAGGTAAATGCATTATTGTGCTATCTTACATGAGTTAACACTAAATAAGCACTCACCATATACAGAATCAAAAGCAGAATGAGCTTCTTTTTGAAGGGAATATACCTCACATGCTATAGGTTAGGGAATAAATTATCCATATTTAATATATGTTGGCCTTTATGCTCACAGCAGGTATTAGGTAAATCTTAGGATTCAGCCCTCTCCTCTCTTGAACCACTGCACTTTGACCTCTCCTCCTCTCCCAACACCATCTGTAGAAAATATAATTTGCTGGGGCTGCAGCAACAGCACAAGGGTAGGGCATTTGCCTTGCATTCGGCTGATCCAGGATAGACAGCGGTTTGATCCCCGGCAACCCATATTGTCCCCCAAGTCAGGAGCAATTTCTGAGCACATAACCAGGAGTAATCCCTAAGCATCACCAGGTGTGGCCCCAAAAAACCAAATAAATAAATAAATAAACAAAAATAATAAAAAGAAAATATAATTTACCATTGCCATATTTTGGTATGAATATGAAAGAAATCAGGTCATTTGCAGCAGGGTGGTATATGCTGGTAAGATATAAGCCTTTCTCTAAGAATCCATCAAAACAATCTTTCTTTGTCCTGCAAGAAGAAAGGTCTAGACTATTGTGTTTTAAACTCACCTCATTTAATCTGTGCAAAACCCCAAACTAATGATCCACACACCCAGCTATCTCTATCAAACTCCCCTATCTCTCACAACCCAATATTTTATAGTACCTTTTCACTGGAACTTTCTCAGGAGAAAGATGAGAACACATATCCTTTGAAACATTTTGTTTTCATTCTCTCAAATAAGTAGACTATCTTGTTCTTTATCTGATTTCTGAAAGAACCTTTCACACATAGTATTGATCTAAAATTGGCTAACATAAAGCTACCTTGCATAATTTGATGGAAATTTTATTATCCTTTAAAAGAAACATAATGTTTGAGTCTAAGTGAAGTGTAATAAAGGGCACTCAAAGACCTAATGATATCGGAATTGTGGAAACAAAGCGGGAGACTGAGAGCTGTTTGTCATCAAGACCCATTGACCCTTAGCCCCAGGTACCATGTTGACAATGTCTGTCTAGTCCTCTTTTTATCAAGGTCAGGAGCACAGAAGCCAGGTAGTGCTCATCTCAATTATGTCTGAATGATGCCTGCTCACTAGTCCCACAGCTCCATCCAGCTCTGCATGTCAGGGAGAACCCAGAGGTTAAATGCTTTTAGACAAAACCCTCTGAAGCCTGGTGGCTTTAATGGAGTCAATTTTCCTTTCTCTCATAAATCAGACTGGCTCCCATAAAGATTTTATAACAGCAGATTTCACCCCTGTGAAAGAGAGATATTAGGTTCATTAATCCTTTTCTAGCTAAAAGACTCAAAAGATAAGAGAAATGCAAAGGTCTCACATGGGGAGTCAATAGATGAATACATGAAGGTTGGATTTAGAATTATATTATTCATTGTCATGTGAACTTCAGAAGCGACTCTGTGTGTCCAGCTGTAGATGAGCCTATTTCGGGCAAGAGGAGTGAAGGGAAAAAATTAATATACTGGTAGGACATTGGCAGAAGAAAGAAAATGAATGAGGCAGCCACTCTGTGTTTCCCTGGGGTTGGCCTGCTACTGAATGCAGAACTCTAGAAAATTGAACTTGATACTTGATTCTTTTAGGAATGTGTGTATGTACTGGAAAAGAGAATATGTATGGAAAAGGACAGAGCTGGACTTACAGTGATATACAAAAGCTAGTAGACATATTTTTCTATTGACCTAGCATTATGCACAGCTATAATCTTTGTGTTTTTTTGGGGGGGCGGGGACACACCCAGCGGTGCTCAGGGGTTACTCCTGGTTATCTGCTCAGAAATAGCTCCTGGCAGGCATGAAGGACCATATGGGACACCAGGATTCGAACCAATCACTTTTGGTCCTGGATCGGCTGCTTGCAAGGCAAATGCCGCTGTGCTATCTCTCCGGGCCTGCACAGCTATAATCTATGTTGTTTAGAAACACGTGATTCCAATGCACATTTTTTTAAATATAATTTTATTTTGATCATAGTGGCTTACATATTGTTGACAATAATATTTTAGGTACATATTTACATAAAATCAGGAGGGATTCTCATCACCAGTTTGTCCTCCCTACACCTCCGTTTTTGTCCTACTTCCCATATCCTCTTCCCTCACCCCCAGGGCTACTGGAATATGTGGTCCCCTTTGTACCTAGCCTACTACTTAGTAGTCTTGCACCTGTTTGGTCCTGGTGCCTCCCTTATTTCCCCCTCTAACTGGGAGGCAGGACTAGCTAGTTCAAGTTACGTGGTTTTGTTTGAAGAAGAGAAAAGTAATAAACTGGGGTAAAAGTCTAATACGCCGAAAATAAGCGGAATTCTTCTAGAGGCTCTCGTCATCAGTTTGAGAAACGAAGGAGAAAAAGAAGGTGAAACACTGCACTACTACAAAAGAAGTGTCAAATATCCCGTGAGGACTCCAACAATAACGATAAGCACCACAAAAAAACAAACAAACAAACAAACAAAAAACAAAAAAATCCCGCCATGGTCTTGAGATAAGAAACATGGCAGAGCACATAAAGAAAGAAAAGAAAAGAAGAGAAAAAAAGATAAGTATAAGTGGGGGCAACAACTTCAATAACCACACCCAAACAAAGAAATCGACGAAAAATAGATAGGTAAATAAAAATAATAATAATAGTACATGAAGATAAAAAATAATATATAAAAAATAAACAATGTTTTGTGCTTTTTGCTTTTTTTTCCCTCCTGCCCTGGCACAGTAAATATTGGGGTCATTCGAAAAGGAATTCACTTGGCCTAAGAGATATGGGGCTTCTTCGCCCTTGGAGTATATTGTCATGGGATTAACTATCCAATGAACATTTTAACAAAAAATGAGTGAATAGAAAAATCAAGTCAGGATGGCACTGTTAGTGACTAAGTAGTTAAGAGAGATACTAGGAAATACACTTGCCTATGATAATAGAAAATACATCTTAATTCCAAATGTTGAAAGTCATAAAGGAAGACTCATCATGAAAGCCCCTACATTGACTCCTAACTCTGTCTGCCTGAAACTGTGCTTCTGAACTTCCGAAGGTTTCCTCAGGGGCCTAGGGAGCACACCCCCAAAAAAACTGCATTTTGAAGCTGGTGAGTGCCTGCATTCTGGGGCTGCGGGATCGCTCTGCCCTGCCCTGCCTTTGTTCACTCTGAGGACTTCAGGAAACTCCTATCTCTGTCTGCCTGAAACTGTGCTTCTGAACTTCCGAAGGTTTCCTCAGGGGCCTAGGGAGCGCACCCCCAAAAAAACTGCATTTTGAAGCTGGTGAGTGCCTGCATTCTGGGGCTGCGGGATCGCTCTGCCCTGCCCTGCCTTTGTTCACTCTGAGGACTTCAGGAAACTCCTATCTCTGTCTGCCTGAAACTGTGCTTCTGAACTTCCGAAGGTTTCCTCAGGGGCCTAGAGAGCGCACCCCCTAAAAAACTGCATTTTGAAGCTGGTGAGTGCCTGCATTCTGGGGCTGCGGGATCGCTCTGCCCTGCCCTGCCTTTGTTCACTCTGAGGACTTTCAACTAGAGGCAGCAGAAGCGCTCAGCCACTTCGCTTCCCTTTGCAGCCTCGAACTCTTCCTAATCAATGAACCCCACCACAACACGCAGGAAAAACCACACTACAAGCGTGACAATGGGGAAAACTCGCAGGCAAACACCATCCATGGAGAATGAAGATGAAAGCTCGGTTGATCTAATAAATTACAACCACCTGATTAACCTTTCAGATAAGGAGTTTAGAATAGAAATATGGAATATGTTTGCAGAACTCAAAAAGAGCATAGATCGATCTGAAGAGAACACAAAAACAGAAATCAGAAAACTCCAAACTGAAATAACAGATCTGAAAAATACGGTTGCTCAACTGAAAACCACAATGGATAGCCTCGCGTATAGGATATCAGCAGCTGAGGAGAGAATCGGAGTACTGGAAGATGAGATGCAGAAAAGCTCAACACAACAGAAGAAATTGGAAAAGAACCTTAAGACAAACGAACAGGCAATGGAAAATGTACTCAAGGCATGCGAACAGATGAAAATAGAAGTCTTTGATAAACTCAACAGAAACAACATAAGAATCATTGGAGTCCCAGAAACCCAGGAAGGAGATCTCCAAGAAGAATCAAATGTCAAAGACATAATCAAAGAGATACTCCCAGAGTTAAAGACTACATGCAATCAAATACTGCATACCAGCTAAAAGAGACCCAAAGAAAAACACCCCAAGACATATCCTCGTTACAATGACAAATCCCATAGATAGGGATAGCATACTGAAAGCAGCAAGATCAAAAAGGGAAATTACATTCAAAAGAGCATCCCTAAGACTTACAGCAGACATGTCACAAGAAACTCTCAAGGCCAGAAGACAGTGGTTGGATATTGTGACAAGATTGAATGAAATGAATGCCTCCCCAAGAATACTGCACCCAGCCCGACTCACATTCAGGTTTGGAGGAAGAATGCACAGCTTCACGGATAAACAACAGCTCAGAAACTTCACAGATGATAAACCAGCCTTAAAGGAAAAACTGACAGGTCTACTCTAAGACAAGAGAGACCAACAAACACAGCAAACTTATCTACAAAGATGACATTAAATCCTATGACAATCATCTCCCTCAATGTCAATGGACTAAATTAACCAATTAAAAGACACAGAGTGGCAAAATGGGTCAAAAAGATGAATCCAACCTTCTGCTGCCTACAAGACACACATCTGAATAGTCAGAACAAACATAGACTCAAAATCAAAGGTTGGATGAAAATTATCCAAGCAAACAACACCCTGAAAAAAGCTGGGGTGGCCATATTAATATCAGATGACACCAACTTTATACTCAGAAAAGTGGTAAGGGACAAAGATGGACACTATGTACTAATCAAGGGATATGTGCAACAGGAAGAAATCAGACTATTAAACATATATGCACCCAATGAGAGACCAGCAAATTATCTAATACAATTACTGACAAATCTGAAAGAAGAAATCAATAATAACACAATCATTGTGGGAGACTTCAACACAGCCCTATCAACACTTGATAGGTCAACCAGACTGAAACCCAACAAAAACATACTAGTCCTGAAAAGAGTTATGGAAGAAAGAGGACTAGTAGATATATACAGGACACTCCATCCCAAAAAACCTGGATACACATTCTTTTCCAATGTACATGGGTCATTCTCCAGAATAGACTACATGCTGACACATAAAACATACCTCCATAAAATCAAGAGCATAGAAATCTTGCAGGCTACCTTTGCTGACCACAAGGCTCTGAAATTAGATGTGAACTACAAAGCCACACAGAAGAAAAACTTTAACAATTGGAAATTAAACACCCTGCTACTGAACAACCAGTGGGTCCGAGATGAAATCTAAAAGGAAATCAAAACTTTCCTGGAAACAAATGATAATGAAGACACAAACTGCCAGAATCTATGGGACACAGCAAAAGCAGTCCCGAGAGGAAAATTTATAGCTCTACAAGCACACATCAGGAAGGAAGAAGGAGCATACCTGAATAACTTAATGGCGCAGCTTAAACAATTAGAAAATGACCAACAAAAGGAACCAAAAATAGGGAGACAGAAGGAAATAATAAAGCTGAAAGCGGAACTCAATGAAGTGGAAAACCAAAAAGCAACCCGAAAGATCAACGAAAGCAGAAGCTGGTTCTTTGAAAAAATAAACAAGATTGATAGACCATTGGCAAAACTCACAAAGAAAGAGAGAGAGAGAAATCTGATAACCCGTATTAGAAATGAAAAGGGGGAGATTACAACAGAAATTGCAGAGATCCAAAGGATAATCATAGGCTACTTTGAGAAACTTTATGCTACAAAACATGAGAACCTAGAAGAAATGGAAAAATTCTTGGACACTTATAACCTTCCACATTTAAGTAAGGAGGATGTAGCATATCTAAACACCCCCATCACTACAGAGGAAATTGAAACTGTAATCAAATATCTACCAAAAAAGAAAAGCCCAGGCCCAGATGGTTTTCCTAATGAATTTTTTCAAATCTTTCAAGAGGAGCTACTACCAATCCTAGCCAGACTCTTCCATGAAATTGAAAAAAAGGGAACTCTCCCAAACAGCTTTTATGAAGCCAACATTACCTTGATACCAAAACCAGACAGAGACGCTGCCAAAAAAGAAAATTACAGACCAATATCCCTGATGAATGCTTATGCAAAGATCTTCAACAAAATCCTGGCAAATAGGATCCAATGCATCATCAAGAAGATCATACACTACGACCAAGTAGGCTTCATCCCAGGAATGCAAGGATGGTTTAACATCTGTAAATCTATTAACATCATACACAACATCAACAACAAGAAAAATAAAAATCACATGATCATATCAATAGATGCAGAGAAAGCATTTGATAAGGTCCAACACCCATTCTTGATCAAAACTCTCAGCAAGATGGGAATGGAAGGAACCTTTCTCAATCTAGTTGAAGCCATCTACCACAAGCCAATGGCAAATATTATCCTCAGTGGAGAAAAACTAAAAGCCTTTTCTCTAAATTCGGGTACAAGACAAGGCTGTCCGCTCTCACCACTCCTCTTCAACATAGTACTGGAAGTTCTTGCTATAGCGATCAGGCAAGAAAAAGATATTAAGGGAATTCAGATAGGAAAGGAAGAAGTCAAGCTCTCATTGTTTGCAGAGGATATGATACTCTACTTAGAAAACCCTAAAGACTCTACCAAAAAGCTTCTAGAAACAATAGATTCATATAGCAAGATGGCAGGCTACAAAATCAACCTACAGAAATCAATGGCCTTTTTATACACCAATAATAATAGGGAAGAGATGGAAGTCAGGAAGGCAATCCCATTCACAATAGTGCCACACAAACTCAAATATCTTGGAGTCAACTTGACCAAAGACGTGAAGGACCTATACAAAGAAAACTATAAAGCCCTGCTCCAAGAAATAAGAGAGGACACACGGAAATGGAAACACTTACCCTGCTCATGGCTTGGCAGGATTAACATCATTAAAATGGCAATACTCCCCAAAGCATTATACAGATTTAATGCCATCCCCTTAAAAATACCCATGACATTCTTCAAAGAAGTGGATTAAACACTTATGAAGTTCATCTGGAACAATAAACATCCTCGAATAGCTAAAGCACTCCTAGGGAAAAGGAAAATGGGAGGCATTACTTTCCCCAACTTTAAACTGTATTACAAAGCAATAGTTATTAAAACAGCATGGTATTGGAATAAGACAGACCCTCAGATCAGTGGAATAGGCTTGAGTTCTCAGAGAACATTCCCCAGGCATACAATTACCTAATTTTTGACAAAGGAGCAAGAAATCCTAAGTGGAGCAGAGAAAATCTCTTCAACAAGTGGTGCTGGCAGAACTGGTTAGTGACTTGCAAAAAAGCGAACATAGACCCCCAGTTAACATCATGTACGAAGGTAAAATCCAAATGGATTAAAGACCTTGATATCAGACCAGATACCATAAGGTATATAGAACAACACGTCGGTAAAACACTCCATGACATTGAGACTAAAGGTATCTTCAAGGAGGAAACTGCACTTTCCAAACAAGTGGAAGCAGAGATTAACAGATGGGAATACATTAAACTGAGAAGCTTCTGCACCTCAAAAGAAATAGTGCCCAGGATACAAGAGTCACCCACTGAGTGGGAGAAACTATTCACCCAACATCCTTCAGATAAGTGGCTAATATCGAAAATATACAGGGCACTGACAGAACTTTACAAAAAAAAAACAAAACATCTAATCCCATCAAAAAATGGGGAGAAGAAATGAACAGACACTTTGATAAAAAAGAAATACAAATGGCCAAAAGACACATAAAAAAATGCTCCTCGTCACTAATCATCAGAGAGATGCAAATCAAAACAACGATGAGATACCACCTCACACCACAGAGATTGGCACACATCACAAAGAATGAGAACAATCAGTGCTGGCGGGGATGTGGAGAGAAAGGAACTCTTATCCACTGCTGGTGGGAATGCCGTCTAGTACAGCCTCTATGGAAAGCGATATGGAGGTTTCTTCAAAAACTGGTAATTGAGCTCCCATTCGACCCAGCTATTCCACCTCTAGGGATATACCCTAGGAGCACAAGAATACAATACAAAAACCCCTTCCTCACACCTATATTTATTGCAGCACTATTCACAATAGCCAGGCTCTGGAAACAACCAAGATGCCCTTCAACAGACGAATGGCTAAAGAAACTGTGGTACATATACACAATGGAATATTATGCAGCCGTCAGGAGAGATGAAGTCATGAAATTTTCCTATACATGGATGTACATGGAATCTATCATGCTGAGTGAAATAAGTCAGAGGGAGAGAGAGAGACGCAGAATAGTCTCACTCATCTATGGGTTTTAAGAAAAATAAAAGTCATTTTTGTAACAATCCTCAGAGACAATTAGAGGAGAGCTGGAACAACAGCTCACTCCATGAAGCTCACTCACAAGAGTGGTGAGCACAGTTATAGAAATAACTACACTGAGAACTACCATAATCAAGTGAATGAATGAGGGAACTGGAAAGCCTGTCTGGAGTACAGGTGGGGGTGGGGTGGGATGGAGGGAGATTTGGGACTTTGGTGGCGGGAATGTTGCACTGGTGAAGAGGGGTGATCTTTATATGACTGAAACCTTATCACAATCATTTATGTAATCAAGATATTCAAATAAAGAGAAACAAATTATAAAAAAAAGAAATTACTGATTTATCAAACGCTGTATCTCAACATCTACAAAGTATGTGATCTAAAATAAACAATTTTTATAGCCCTTCGACCAGAAAAAAAAAGAAAGCCCCTACATTGATTGACATGATGTAGCCATTGGAAAATCATGAAAGCTGAATTATGAATTGCTAAATACCTCTGATAATCCAAACTTTAACATAAACAGCTGAAACTAAGTGGGCCCTAAGTTTTCTTCAAGTTTTTTTCAACTAAATAAATAAGATTAAATAAAAATACCTAAGAAATATTTACTTTAATTTTTACATTCAATTTATTTTAGCTTACATTTATTTAAAAATATTTGTCTAAATATGTCTCCATTTTTTAAGTCTTAACTGAAAAAATAGGAGTTTAGTTGCTGTGCTGTTTGCCTCTTGAGTTAATCTTTGCCAATACTGACAATATATATCTTTGACTAGTTCTGTACATGACTGTTCAAAATTTTACAGATTTTTGTGATATGCTTATTTACTCTTTTTCCTCCAGCTATCTTCAGACTATCTCAGAGCATCAGATCTTGGCCATGTGCTTAGCTGATCCAGGTTTGGGTTGAGTATGTTGGAAGACATGTTTCTCTTTGAGAGAACAGTGGAGAGGAGAAGGGTGGAAAGATGTCCCATACACCCATAATGAATTTCACATCCTATAGGAGTGATTCAAATTCAAGCCAACTCTTCAAACATGCCCTTGGTTAGGAAGGTGTAACCACTAATGACCCATTGCTGATTGAAGTATATTTGACATAAATAGAAAGAGAACTGTAGCATCTGCATGCCAGTGTTCATGCTTACATTCTTCATGCTTTTCATTTTTATAGCTAAAATATTAGCAGTCAAACTAGATTGTTTCAAATCTGGGGAAATCTCTAAACTCAGGCTAACAACTTTTAAGTCTACTTGTACCTTCGTAATTTCTTACATAATCTTGGTTAACTGCATCAGACACTTCATATTCTCACATTTACAAATACCTAGCTCAATGTGTTGAACAATAATTAATAGGTGTTTAATATAAATAGATCTCTGATGAACACATGAAAAATAATAGATTTGGTTGTCTATATTAAGAACCAGTTAAAAGGAAGACTGTTTTGAAGGAAAATTATTTGAAGTAGCATTTTATTTTGGAGAGAAATAGATTCTTTACCTCTGTGAAGACAAGTCTGTACTTCAATAACGTTGTCAATTCTCAGTTTTGATTTTTTATATATTAGTATAAAATATATTTGTACCGTATGACTCTTTAAAAAAGAGATGTTTCAATTACTTGTCAAGTGGAGAAACTATATCAGTGAGTTTTCATGTCACAGCAGTGGTAATAGGAATTAATGTAGAAATAAAGTTTTTCTTACTCAGATTGGGGAAATGATGGGAAGAGAGTATTAAATATCATTTCATTAACTCAAAGTCACAATCATCCTAGATAAAACTCCAGGAGAGAATATTAGCAGTGTTTTCAGGCTGCTTTTTTATTTTTAGATTGCCTTTTACATTGTCACTAAATATCTCTGCAGCAGTATATTGGTGAAAAGCCTCCCATTCTACTGGTGCTGATTTCTCTCTAATGGAAGTATTCTGGAAAAGTTTCTACTTGTCCTTATCTCCTTGACATTTGTGGTCCAAAAGGCACTGCACTGTGACTGCCACCCAGATATCTGTACCCATGCTCCTCTTTCTTTCTTTGGGCCCAGACTATGAATACCATATTTATAAATTGCCCTTTTTTCTTTCTTCCTGTAAGACAAGATGGATCCACAGGTAAGTTTCATGGCTGACAAGCGGAGTTCCCACAGTTTAATAGAAAGCCTGATAGCTAATGCATATGGACATCTGGAAGCTGAAGAGAAGGATCACAAGGAACATCACCCTCTGATTATGAACAAGGTATTGCGATTGATCAATTAGGAGCAAAATTTCAATGTGCTCAATCAGCATAAGCAAATTGGATTTAGAAGATTGTAATTTACATAATACAGAGCGGGGAATATCTGAACGTGAAAGATCTCCAGAGACCAAATTCACAGGAAAATTAATTGGACTAAATCATGGACAGAGGATGAAAGGAAATAATGTAATTGATTGTATTTGCCTGATGAAAACATAGAGGTACAGATGAACGCACTCATTTTGCAAAAGACGATGTAAACAGACAGTATGTACAGTTTTCACTTGTTAAATGTCTCTTATGAAACACACTCAGTTCCAGAAGTTTTTATACCTTATCTTGAGTCATACAAGATAGCAGATGGTTATACTTACACTTTTCTAGATGAAGACAGAGAGATTTAGAAGGTTTATTAAACATAGATAGCAGCATTAAAATTTGAAACTACAACTCCTTTTTTTTTTTTTCTGGTCCTGAATTTTTTCTAAACCTGTTAGTCATAACTAGATCCGTGTGGGATAAAATGATTTTTAGAATAAAAGAGATACAATATATTTTGGACTCCCTTTGTCACACTGTTCAGTCATAAGGTATTAGAAATAATCAAACTTGAATTGTAGACATTAGATCAATAGTACAAAATAATTGTTTCATATTGCTTTAAGTTAAATGCTATTGTATATATTTTAGTTATTTTTAATTATGTATTGTTTTTTGGATCATTCTAGGCAGTGCTCGGTGGGTATTCCTGCCTCTGAGATCAGAAATTGCTCATGGCAGGCATGGGGGACAATATTGGATGTCAAGATTCAAACCACCACCATTTTCCTGGATTGGCTGTGTGCAAGGCAAATGCCCTTACCACTGTGCTATCTCACTGGCCCATATTCTAGTTATTTTTAAGGAAATAGTTTGATGAGTAGCACTTTTTACAATAAGAATGAGAAAGGAGGGGCCGGAGCAATAACACAGTGGTAGGGCATTTGCTTTGCACATGGCTGCCCAGGACAGGCCTGGGTTCGATCCTGCAATTCCCATATGTCTCTCGAGCCAGGAGTGATTTCTGAGCGCATAGCCAGGAGTAACCCCTGAGCATCACCGGGTGTGGCCCAAAAATAAAAACAAAAGAAAGAAAGGAATAAAACTTTCTTTTCACCTGGCTTCCCATAGTTTAACTAAATGATGTGATTTTTCTATCCAAGTTCATTTTCTAATTACTCTGTATATTTATGTAATTTTCTCTATACTCAATATTCAAGCTATATCACCATTATTTTTACTTATATATTGACTCTAAAATGTATAATAGGCAAATAACAACAGTTAAAAAATTCATCAAGAAAATGTGCAAATGTGCAAAGGAGAGATCATAGATAATTAAATTAAATGATTATTGATGGGGAAACAATGTGAAAAACACATAATATAAAAATAAACTACTTGAACAAGGTTAAAGTAATAGGGGCCAGAGCAGTGGTGCAAGCGGTAAGGCATCTGCCTTGCTTGCGCTAGCCTAGGTAGGACCTTGTTCAATTCCCCAGGGTCTCATATGGTTCCCCAAGCCAGGAACTATTTCTGAGCACATAGCCAGGAGTAACCCATGAGCATCACCGAGTGTGGCCCAAACCCCCACAAAGGAATATAGAAGTGGGGGTGAGGTTTCATGTTTTAAAAAAATATGCATGATTGGAATAATAGTGCAGCAGGTAGGGCATATGCCTTGCATATAGGCTAGATTCCTGTTATCCCATAAGGTTTCCAATCATCACTAGGAAAAATTTTTGAATGTACAGCCAGGAGTAACCCCTAAGCACTGCTGGGTATGGTCCCAAACAAAAAAATTATATGTATTTTACATACAATATAGAAGTCGTACCCTTTACTTGCACTTAGCTATATTTCCATATAAAAATATCTATGCAATTCAGCTGTATGCCTTACTTTCAGGATACAACTTCAATTGTAACTCACATAATACCCGCACTATTTTTTTTATAATAGAATAAAATTACTTAGGTGAATGAAATTATTTTTATTAGAATACTAATACTGAAACACAAAGCAGGAAATATAAGATGAAATTATGAAACATGCAAATTCAATAAAAATGGAGCACTAGAAAGATATAGATATTTAAAGTAATTTTGGCAAGCATTGCAATATTTAGTAGAACATTTTTATATGTAATTAGATTATGAAATAAAGCCAGCTGGCTTGGTAAAGTTTTAAATACTGTGTGAACACAAAGGCATATGGTCTTTTGACTGTGTCAGCTGATTTCAATCTAGACAGTATATTTGCATTTCTCAAAAACTTCTTGTTTTTTAAGCAATTTCCATTGGCTAAAAATAATTATTTAATTACATGAATATTTTTCTGATCCATGCCAGTCCATCACTTTGATGAAACCAAAAGAGTAAAATTTTGGAGTACACCATAGTGTACTCCTGTTTCCTCTAAATCTATAGCTTGTGTTTGTGTGAAGTTATTTAATAAATAGAGGTTATAATTTTGAAATTAGACCTCACCAGAATAATATCTTTGAATGTTAAAAAAATAGGTTAAAACAACTTAATCCTACCTTTGGGTTTAATTCAGTTTGGTTCTTCTGGAACTTGATTGATTTTTTTAATTGATTTTTCTTTCTCAAACTTTATTAAGTTTCAGAAACCTGCATCTGTTGGTAGCCGCCAAAGCTTTCTCTCTTTAAAATTAATAGGGAGGCAATTTGTTTAATGGAAATAAAATGGAAAATGTAGAATTATTAATAATGGTGGTTGAAGCTTCACTTTAGATTGTTAGAACTAATTTACATATACTCAGACCTTCAATTGCTGAAAATATTACCAGTTTCCTAGGATTTTAGGTAGAATAAGGTATTTTTAGAAAGTATCAACTGGTCCCAACTCTATGGTCTTCCTTTGTACACTAGTTATTGGTTTTTTCTTTACATACTGACTGGGCGGAGGGCAGAGAGCTAGCACAGGGTGTTTGCCTTGCACGCAGCCTATTCAGAATACACAGTGGTTCGAATCCCGGCATCCCATATGGTCCCCCATGCATGCCAAGAGCAATTTCTGAGCAGAGCCAGGAGTAATCTCTGAGCGCTGCGGGGTGTGACCCAAAACCAAACCAAACCAAAAAAAAAAAAAAAAAAGGACTGGACTTAAGGGTCTGAAACAATAATACATCAGGTAGGACATTTGCCTGTACAAAGCCAATTTGGGCTCCATTTCAGGCATCCCTTTTGGTGTTTGGTATCCCATTTGGTTCTTTTGAGCACCACCTGAGTGTAGATCTAGGAGTAACTCTTACGCACCACCACGTGTGGCCAAAACCCAAAGAAAATTAATTAAATAAAATAAATAAAAATTAGACTTGAAGTATGCATTTTATGAATCAGTCTTATAGTATTAGTTTTACAGAAAGCCATCTTGTTTATCTTCAACATTAATTGTGTATCCATATTTTCTGGACAAAAACGTTGGTAAATCATAAAAACATTTATTTTTTCAAATCTCTAACAATTCCCAAAGCAACCTTCTCATTTTAGCTTACCCTACTTTCACCCAATTTTTTATTCTACTGCTGGAAGCACATTCTTGTTTCAATTTATTTTTCAGTATCCTATTTCTCACCACCCCCCTCCTAAAAGTACAAACTTTTTAACCATGGTTGGCCGTAAATGTTACAGTTCATGTATTTGTCTCCAAAAAAAATTATCTCTGAGAAAAAATTGCTAGGTTGCCTTGCCCATGTGACAAAATTACCACTTCTTGAAGTCCTTCCAGTCATTGTGGCTTCCATATTTCTCTTGTGCTTGTGCTGTCTTCCACTCACAGCTCTTTGATACCAGTCTTCCACTTTAACCCCTCAAATTTCCACATTCCAAAATATTCAGTTCAATCTCCCAGAAATGACTAATTCCACTTCATTATTTAGTCTTTTTGCATATAGCTATGTATTTTCAATTGTATCTGTAGAGATAGTCATTAAATTAAGTTCTTGGAAAATACTCCCACCTAGATGCTTTGGAAATATGGTCACTAGTAGTTTTCATAAACATTCACATTCCATCTTATCTGCTATAATTAATAGCATTTTCTAGCTTGAAGAAACCTTAGAAAAAAAAGAAAAACTTACATTGGTAGTATGTCATGGTAGTATTTGCAAGAATGCCTGTCTAGAGTACAGGCGGGGGTTGGTTAGAGAGGAGGGAGATTTGGGACATTGGTGATGGGAATGTTGCACTGATGATGGGTGGTGTTCTTTACATGACTGAAACCCAAACACAATCATGTATGTAATCAAGGTGTTTAAATAAAATATATAAAAAAGGAAAAAATATGTCAAATAATAAAAAATAATACTGTAAATATAAATTCAATATATATATACTATATGTAGTTAAAAATTTGTGCTCAGAATATTTCTTTAGATACCTGAATATATACATGCTCAATTGTTTTTTAGTATCTGACTCATAAAAATTAAAAACAATGTAGTTTAATTTAATATTTTTTGTAGTTCGATATTTTTAATACTCACTTATTCCCTCTTCTCTGCTTGTAGAAATTATAAAATTCATTAAAATGAGAACACATGCCCACCCCAAAAAAGAAAGAGATAAGGAAAGCATTTTCAACAGTTCTTAGCAAAAGAGATGCTCTGGCTTTTAGCACTGAAATCAACTTTTAATTTCATTGGCCAAATTCAATAAAACATGACATTCATGTCAGCTGAATTTTTGTCTTTATTTACAATAGGTTTACATGCTATTATTGAAAACTTTGTCACCCCTTTGTCAATATGCTGGATACTTATTTATTTCTAGTTAAATGAAGTAGGTAAGATTTTCCATTCTGCACAATATCCAGTGATAATCCATAAAAAATTGTGTCTTTTAACAGTTGCTATTCTTATAAGTGTATTTGGTATGTAAAATAAAACCATATTTCCCCCCCAAAAAGAATATTTTATTATGTTATCAAATTTATTATTAATAACTTTATTATGTTTAAACAAAATTCATATATTTATTTTTGAATTCCATAAGATAGTTTAAGATATAAAACCTCTATTTTTCTATTTTTATCTACAAAACTACATTTCAGAATCAGGGATATAGTGTCCTGGGTTGATCCTTGGTCCTAGGAGTTCCCCTAAGTATCACAGGTATAGTTCTGATATACCCTAGTTACAACAAGAGTATTGCTCCCATACAAAGATAAAAATGAAGCATGCTTGGTGGTAAGTTTTCTAGAGAAAGCCATTTTACCTGCCAAAATTATGTTACATAAACTTTTGAGTTATTCTAAATGTTTACTTTTTGTCATGTGTTGGGTATTTGCTTCCCGATCAGTCTGTTTGCATATGTGAGTTTTAGCATTAATTCTCACTTCCGTAAAGATATGTTCTCTCTTTGCAAAAGTATTCGATCCTCTTAGCAGAGAATATTGCTATGAAGTTGGAAGTGCAAAATAAACATTCTACCTTCTGTAACACATGATTGAATATAAAAGATACCCAAATTGCTGTTCGTATAAAATCAATAAAGTATCTAAAACTAACATACAGCAGTAATTCTAATCTGTTTAAGATATTTCAGTGAAGTCCACTCTTATTAAAATAATTTTAAAAGAGATTTTTTTTAAAGAGATTTTTTTTATCTCTTTGCAGCCTCATTTTTTAAAAAGCAAGAATAGATAGGAAAAAAGATAATCTTATTTTAAGAAAAGCAATTTACTTTGGAAGCTTCTTTCTAACCTTATTCTCACACAAAACATTAACACCATCAGATTTAGCCACATGCAGTATCTGGAGAAAAGGCTTAAAAATAAAATGACAGGTGTGCCTCTTAAATTAATTTTAAAGTGTCAGCCAACATTTGGAAATGTAGCATTAATGTGTACATAATTAAAAATATAAAGAAAAAAGAGTTCAACTTATATAAGAAATAAACTTTTATTAAACAACTGAACCAAACAGCGACAAACAATTCAAGAATAAATACATGGACAACTTGATAGCATTTATTCCAGACCTGGCAAGTGGTCATGTACTCTGACCTTATTCTCAGAGCTCATTCTCTGACATACTAAGGGAAGACAAAACATCAAGTCTTTGTGAGATTCCTCAATCAAATGCAGAATTAAAGACTTAATCAAAGAGCCCCTCCTCTCTCAGTCCTATAAGCACAGTGTGGAAAAAAAGGTCAAAGGAGTTGATTGTGAAAGAGTGTAATGAGTAGATGAATAATTTCTATTGGATGGCACTAGACAGGAATCCTTCACAACTATTGATAAAGGAAGGCATAATTTTATGCCTCTTTTCAAGCTCATAATTGTCAAAAATTACAAGGGAAGAACTTAATGCTCTTTGATATCTATTCTTAATGAGTCAGTCCTGAACTCAGAGTATATCTTTTGATTCCATAATTTGAAACGTTACTTTGTACACAAGTAAGAGATTGTTTTAATAATCTCTGCCATATGTGACCAAAGTACCTACATCATAGCTACTCTGATTCTTCTGCCAGAGGCATCATTTTTGCTGCCAAATTACAATTGTGTGTATGTGTGTGCATGTACTAAATGAGTGTATAGTGTCAAGGTGGAATGCTACTTCCTTATTTCTGTATTCTTGGGATCTGAAAGCAGTAGAATCATGTGATATGTAGTATATACTAATAAATATATAAATATCACATTTAAAACACTGTAATAAATACATTAACACTCAGAGTCTAAAAGAATATATGACTGTCATTTTTATGAGATCACATTGGTTTACAAATGTGTACATGTCTATAGAGGTTCAATGCTAACCAAACACACCACCGTCAAAATTAATACCTCTATAGAAATGCTCAGAGTCCTTCTGTTCACTTCCTCCCCTACCATTTAGGCAACCTCAACTTGTAGTCAATGCCTGAAGGTGTGATTTTATTAGCCAGTGTGTCTCTTCCTTTACTTTTGTATATACCTCCCACATGAGAGACTTGATCATCCGGGACTTGCCTATTACGGTTTTACTTAATTTCCTTTTGCATCACCATCCTCCCAATTCTTTTCTATCCATGCTACTACAAAAGACCTGCTTTTGGTTTGTTTAGAGCTATTTTGTATGTATGTATGTATGTATGTATGTATGTATGTATGTATGTATGTATGTATGTATGCAATCTTAACATCCACCTTCCTGTTAAATTCACTTCTCACTCAGGTTGTTTTCAGCTCTTAACGTAGGCTATAGTGAACCATCTGTAGATATCAGGGTTAATTCAAGAAGTATTATTATTACTCTTCTGATACAAGCAGTTTCTATAAGTGCTCCTTATCATCTTCACAAGAAAGAGAAAGAGTAAGCAAAACAAACAAACAAACAAACAAACAAAAACATGAACGAAGAAAACAGGAGCATTTTCATTAAAAAAATAGTATTCTTGTTAGAAAAAAAGAAATTAAGATTTCAAGGCCAGGTCTGGCATCTGAGCTCTGGGGGATGGGGAGGAGGCAAACTCCTCCCCCATGCTTTTTCATACTGGAGAGGGAGGCTGCAGCTGGACCCAGACGATCCCACATAACAGGATTCCTGCTCCTCTTCTGCCGGTATGGCTGGGAATCTGGGCAGACAACTGGCCAATGACCTCCTGGGCTGACCACCTAGTCCAGGAGACCGAGATCCCCCCATGCCAAACTGGTCTTCAGGGCCAGGTTTGGCAACTGGGCTCTGGGGGGAGGTGGGAGGAGGGAAACTCCTCCCGTATTCATACTGAACCCCCTGCAGTGGTGTCTTTTCTTACTAATACTTATGCGCCCACGCAACAAATATACTTTTTAAGCATTATCTAAAAATGTTCTTCATTCTAGACGGTTCCTAGGAAAGGAAACGAAATACCAAAGATTTGGATGATAACACTCAAATAGATCTTAAAGGCAGTCTTTATGGACGTGACTTTCCATACTGACTCCAAGCCGAAATCACAAACAATTCATACATATGTATTGTATATAGCCCCTGTAATGTATTGCCTCTCCCCTACCCCTGTGTCTCCTCTATCCCCTCATTTTTCAATCCTGATCCATTATCTTCCCCTAATTTAACCCTCTTTACCCTCAGTTCCTAACTCGGTAGGCACCAAGATTGACCTCCTGCCCCAACAGACCACCTTCCAGCTCCTCAGTGAAAGACACCCTCTGGGTCCCCGTTCTCATGCCACGGCAAATAACTACAACCAGCACACCTGCTGACTCATGCTTGATGGCCCCTCTCACCCCCCACCAAATCGTGGACTGTTGCAGGATACAGGAATCGGCCTCAGCAAAACTCCCAGCTCAAAGACACTATATGGTCTCGTAATGCAGCAAAGCATCTCTCAAACTCAATTCCAAGGCCTGTAAATCGAAAAGTACCTTGGCTTTTACTCCCCACAAGAATATATCAAAAGACTTAATTGGGAGTCTTATATTGCCCATGGAAGCTCAATACCTGTATAACAATACATCTTAAGATGTGTATTCCTAAATATACAAGTAGCCTCCTCCACCACTTGTTTTATTCAAATACCTTTTCTTTTTAACACAGTTTTATTTATTTTTTCTATTTTAATATATACATTTTTTCTCTCTCCTTACCATTTTTGGTGCTGCTTGGTACAAAAAGCCTTGACTGGGATAAAAGCTCAGAACAAAACCAGACAACAGAGACTGTGTGTGCAGCCTGTCATCCTTACCCAGAATAGCACCAGCAACACAGTATTACACCATATGTTTTTGTATGGGCACAGTAAAAAAAGGGGGAAACCATAGACAAAGAAACAAGATCTTATCTTCTAGGGATAAGAACTCACTTTTTATAGCAGAAGGGTGCCTCCCATCCTGAACATGTGTCATGTGGAAACAACCAGTCCCCAGGAGATTGGACAGTGTTAGTCCAATCTGAAACCCCAGATCCCCAACGTAGAAATGATACAGCTCCGGGCAACACCACCAGGAACTACGCTCCATTGGGAGATTTATAACACTACTCTGGCACCAACTTGTGCCAGTTTTGATATGACAACGAGGAAAGAAAAACTTGACCTAAGACCAGGCTGTCCTATCACATCACCTAACACTAAATGGAAATCAAAATAGCTATCGTCCTTTGAACTGTGAAAAATAAGAGCACCAACAACAGAAAACTGACTTTGACAACTGTGACTGAACAGAACCTACCTTGAGACTAATAAGGAAAACTCTACCCTAGGCTGTAGTCCAGGACACATAAACAACAACAACAACAAGATGTCTTATTGCAGAAGTCCAACTTGGACAACAGAGACTGAGCAGAATCTTTGGATCCATAATATCCTAGGCTTTGGCTTAGGGACTGAACGAGAACAGGGAGCAAGTGTTACAGAAGACTGAACAGCACAACAATGATGGATAGGAAACTCTAGAACCTAGAGGCTCTATCCTAGACCCTGACCTATAACCTGTGCAAATACCAAGATCGCTAGCTACAGTGGCTTGATTTTATTACACACAACCAAGAGGAAACTTTCCTGGCATCACAAAAAAGCCTTTGGGATGGGGTAATGAGTGTATATGGAGCCAGGGGTTGATTCCATGATGGTATGCTTCAAGGATGGAGAAACCCTGAATCTCTTAGGCCATGGAAATTCCCTTTCTTCCCCAATACTTATTGAGCCTATGCAAAAAAAAAAAAAAAAAGTAGGGGGAACGCCAAACCCTACCACTCCAGCACCCATACTTTTTCTTGTTTTGTTTTGATTTGTTAGTTTTTTACTTTATTTTCCTTCTCTTTTTTCTTCCACTTTTCTCTTTCTTTTTCACGCTTGTGGTTATTATTTAGAGATTTATTTTTATTTTTATTTGCCGGGTCCATTTTTTTTCTTTTTTTGTTTTTTTCTATTTTTCTTTCTTTTTTTTTCTCTCTCTCTTCTTTTTGGTAATTGTCACCAAATTTTTTTCTCCCCTTTTTCTTATCCTTTTTATCTCCAATGACAGTGGAATGGATGCTCAATCTACAACAAGGTGTAAAGTGGAGACCAGTTGCACTAGCATACTGGGGGGTAGAGGAAGAAGATATGGGATGCATACTGGGAACAGGGGCGAAGGGAGGACAGCACTGGTGGTGGGAATGCCCCTCATTCATTGTCACTATGTACCATAAATGATGCAGTGAAAGATATGTAATGCACTTTGGTCACAATAAAAATTAAAAAAAAAAAGAAAAAAATATTAGTAGTAGTTATCAGAGTATGTTGGAAGGAAGGAAAGTCTTCAGTCAAAATTAAAAGAAGAAGCATATATGGAATAAGTTCATACAAAAAGAAATAAATATAGATATGTATAGTGACTTTATATATATAAAGGACCTAAAGCAGGGGTTGGAGCAGTGGTGCAGGGCATAAGGCATCTGCCTTGCACGCGCTAGCCTAGGACAGACCTTGGTTCAATTCCCCAGCATCCATAATGTCCTTCAAGCCAGAAGTGATTTCTGAGCTCATAGCCAGGAGTAACCCCTGAGCATCACCAGGTGTGGCCCAAAATCCAAATAATAACTAAATAAAATAAATAAATAAATAAATAAAGGACCTAAAGCAAAAACAACTATGTTTATGCAAAATATTTGAAGGGTAGCAGACCAAGACAAGTTGACTGTTCTAGCTAGGACCATAAAATAATAATTGTCTCACATATTAAATTTGTTTTTGTTTTTGTTTTTTTTTGGGGGGGCCACACCCATTTGATGCTCAGGGGTTACTCCTGGCTAAGCACTCAGAAATTGCCCCTGGCTTGGGGGAACCATATGGGACGCCGGGGATCAAAGCACGGTCCTTCCTTGGCTAGCGCTTGCAAGGCAGACACCTTTACCTCTAACGCCACCTCTCTGACCCCTCATATTAAATTATTATAATGGGAGTTATGTAAGGATAATTGAAAATGTTTATTAAATGTTTCTATTATAGTATTAATTATGCTTATGTTTTGAATTAAGGTATTAAGAATTAAATTATGCACAGTCTTTCTAACATTTTTATTCATTTGGGAAGTTCTTTTTACTAAATTATTGATATAATTATAAGTTACATGTATTCTGCCTCTCTAATTTTGAACATGGGCCTGAAGGCAAGATAGAAGTGGATTAAATTTCAACACTTTGGGCAAGTTTCCTATATCTAGCATGGAAAGGAACAGACAAACATTACCTTTACAGAATTTTGTGTAAATACAAAAAATTCTGGTTAGGTGAAATATCCATTACACATCCATTATCTAGCTTTTAACTTATTATTCTAGTGTGATGAAAAGCAAATTTAGCAAAACTATTGGTATAACATTTCATGTGATTTTAATTTAAATGTGATGGAATCATGCTAGCTTATCTATACCGATTTATTTTTTTTTTAAAAATCAAATAGGTTAAAGACGCCCACATGGAGAATATGTAAATGTAAACTCATTAGCAAGGGCATAACCTCAATATAAACACAGTTCTGATGGAAACTCTGTAGGCTCTATTCTTATTGCTAAATTAATACAATTCAGATTCTAGTGCTGACAAAGCAGATGTTTTACATGCAAATATTTGTCTTCTGTTGTTTTTATGCTTATCACCTGCCCCAAATCAAGTTTTGATGAATAACTATGCAAGAATGCTAATGAGTTCTCCAGTAAAAATCAGAAGAAATTTCATGTAACTGCCATAAAACAGCTCAGAGCCAGGCTGATATTACTTAGTATGTGTACATTAATTTTCTGATTTTCAGAAAAAAATGTTGAAAATATTTGAGAAATAAAAAAGGATAAGTCTTACGTGCTCAATCATCAAAGGAAAGAAATTTACATTTGACTCTTCTAGAAATTTAATGGCTTCTAGATTACTCCCTTAAATTATAGTTTCAAAGCACTTTACATTTAATTAGGAAAGCTTTCTGTAAAAGCGGAAGCTGAATCATTTTAACAGCTTTCTGAAGACCATTGAGTTTTCCTTTTAAATATAAAAACTCCAAATATTCTTTTTTTTTTCAAATAGCCTCTTGTATCATTTTATATCTTTCCATGAGGGGTAAATTTCTGTCTTGCCTTTAATTCAAACAAACACAGTATAATGAAAACATGAAACACCTTCCTATGCTACAAGTCCTTTATGAAAATGGAACAAAAACATTGAGACAAAATTCTGACTCTAGAATAAAAAGGCCTTAAAAAATAAAAAAATAAAAATGAAGTGGTTATAAAATGGGAGCAGAGGGACATGAAAAAATGATATGTTTAGATCCTGAATTCATATCATAAATATAAAACCAAAAAGCATGGGTTTAAGGAACTGTAGTTGAAAAGAAAACCTTTAGTCACCCTAGGCAGTTAGGACAACTCAAAACCAGAGATGGGAAGGGAGGACAGGAAAGAATGTAATGGATCCTGAGATCCAAATTAACATCTGCAACAGATCAGATGGTCACCTAAATAATGATATGTTGCCTGAACCTGGGAAGTCGTGCTAAACATAGAGAAAGAGTGGAAAGGAAGATACTTGAAGATCAGAAGATAAAATAAAACGTGAGGTAATTGGGTTCATTGGAGAAAAGGAGAGATGGGGCCATAGAAAATCTTTAATTTCTCACTTGTGAATTATTTTCTTTGGAAAAAGGAATCTTCCCTTGGGCCATATTCAGCTATGCTAGGTCTTAGTCCTAGCTCAAAGATCACTTCAGTGGAATATATGGAAAGCCAGGAATTCAAACAAAGTTGACTGTGTGCAAAGCAAATGCCTTCCCTAACTCTTCTATTGTTCAGGCCCCTCTCACTTATAAATACTTATATACTAGACAGACATGTTCTCTAGTTATTGTAATTTCCCACATTTCTTTTGAACGTGTGTGTGTGTGTGTGTGTGTGTGTGTGTGTGTGTGTGTGTGTGTGTGTGTGTGTGAATTTCTGAATGGAGATCAGTTTTGAAGCCTCTAATTTTATTATCAGCTTTGGAAAGGAAAAGTATTAATGATTCATTTTCTCACCTTGACATATCTCATATCACTTTAATTTCATTCTTAAAATCAGTTCATTGGTCTTATGCCAGGATCCTTCACGGGTAAAGTCTCCTTGTTTTTAGGCCAAAGGTTTTTTCTTTTTATTTTCCCCATATTTTGCTGTGCCTAATCAAACAACAGCAACAACAACTGCCACGCACACAACTTTTTATTGTATTTTTTTATCTCTTATCTTATTTAAAAAAGAGAGCTTACTAAACCTTCTGCCATTGTATTAATGACTTTGTTGGAGATACAATAATTTTCACAAATTTATTGCTACTGAACTTTTTCTTTTTTCTTCTCTTCCATTTTTTTAGTTTTTCGTTCTATTTTCTTTCTATTTTTTCAATAACTTTGTTTTCCCTTATCTTGAAACAAATGTATTACAAGTTAGGTAAACTATGTGATGCATTTTCTTTAAATAAGAATAGTTTTTTAAAAATCAGTTTACTATTTCAACTTCTCAAAATTAGTAAAAAAAAAAATCACATATATTCTGTATTTCTGGGTTTCTGCTGAAACTGAAATCTGGAGTTACTTCATTGTAAAAAAAAAATTAATTAAGTTCCCGGAGAGATAGCATAGCGGTGTTTGCCTTGCAAGCAGCCGATCCAGGACCAATGGTGGTTGGTTCGAATCCCGGTGTCCCATATGGTCCCCTGTGCCTGCCAGGAGCTATTTCTGAGCAGACAGCCAGGAGTAACCCCTGAGCACCGCCGGGTGTGGCCCAAAAACAAACAAACAAAAACAATTAATTAAGATATAACTATCTTTATAGGTACAAATTAAGTAACTTTTTTTGAAGTTGTGCCTTTGAGCACTGCATGTTCTGGAATTAAGGAATGGAAAGAAAGGAACTAAACATTGGTGACTGTAACTTTTATAGTTAAAAACTGACCCTGCATCAAAAAAGCACTAAATCATAATGTTTAATTTTCTATTTGTCTGTATCTCAAAATGATTAGGAGTATTTTATCTTTAAGATACAACCTTGACAACAATAATCAGTGAGATATTTGTGCACAAGTAACTAAAAAATACTATATCTCCCTTTCCAGTTCCATCTTAAAACTAGAAAAGAAAATTTTGGCTTTCAGAATCAGTTTCCGCAATTTTTCTTCTGGTAGTCTATAAATTGTTTTTCACTAATTTAAAAAAGATGATTAATAATACATAAGAGTTAACTTCAATTGAGCAGTTAAATTTATAAATCATATAGAATAATAAGCTTGTATTAGGGTTGTTAGACAATGGAAAAATCTTATCAAGGAAATCCATACATAGTGGAAGATTTTTCTTATGAGATAACATATTCTAGCCCATTTTAAAGTTAGTGAATTATTGCTGCCAAAGAGCAGTATAGAAATTGAAATTTTGAAAAATGGCAAAACATTATAGGAGAGAATCATGAGGTTAAGTGAACTGGCAAATCTAGAGTGAAATCACTTCAATCTAAATGACAGACACAAATTTCAGAAAGTGTGAACATTAATTCTGAACAAGTACTGTTCATCAAGCATAGGTTTTATGACATGCATTGTAAAACCGCTTGCATTCCTGAACTTATTTTATGTATTTGCATTATTCTATGACAAAATATCAAGCATGCCTTCACATATGGCTTTTCTCCAATATCAAAAATATTATTCTTATAGTGTATGAACAGAAGACAGGTGGTAGAAAAAAAAAGTACTCTCAGATTGCTAAAAAAAACAGGTCTGAATAAGTCTTACAATAACACTGAAAATAATTTTATTTAAAATTACCCTATTTCATAAATCCATTGCATTAAATCTTTTCTTATTTTCCCAGAGTATTTTTCAAGAGTATTTGAGTCATAAACATGATGTACTGAAGAACTACACAGTCCAACTCAGAATACTTCAAACTCAGAAACATAGAATCCTGGGTTGGAGCAATAGCGCAGTGGTAGGGCTTCTGCCTTGCACGCAGCTTACCCATGGTCACCCAATCCAGGAAGGATGTCTGAGTGCATAGCCAGGGGTAACCCTTGAGCATCACTGGGTGTGGCCCAAAAACATGAAAAAAAAAAAACCACATAGAATTCTGAGACTGAACATCCTTCCTAACTTGTCTCATGGTAATTAATCAACACAGCCACATTCCCACATTCTATCTTCCCAGAGTTCATTGAAAAACCTTAGGTTGCAAGTGACTCTGGTATATTTGGAGAATTGATATTTTCCTTTGATCTTAATTTCAGCAGCCAAATATATCAGTGAAAGCATCATTCCAGACAACTGCATGGAAGAAGATATTTCCATATTTATGGAAAGAAGTTCCAAGACATTGTGTACTTCTGAAATTCTTTTTTTTTGTTCCTGACCATTACATATTTTCTTTTCTTTTATTATTTATGTATTTATTTATTTATTTATTTATTTTTGGGCCACACCCGGTGATTCTCAGGGGTTACTCCTGGCTATGCACTCAGAAATTTGTCCTGGCTTGGGGGACCATATGGTCCACTGGGGATCGAACCGAGGTCTGTCTTGGATCAACAGCATGCTAGGCAAACACCCAATGCAGCATTACATATTTTCAATGGAACTTTGCTGTCTGTTGCCACAATCTAAGTTGAAAAATGTATTCTTTTTTTTTGTTTGTTTGCTTTTGTTTTTTGTGTTTTGGGCCACACCAGTGACGCTCAGGTGTTACTCCTGGCTATGTACTGAAAAATCACTCCTGGCTTGTGGGACCATATGGGACGATTGAACCAAAGTCTGTCGTGGATCAGCAGCATACAAGACAAAAGCCCTACCACCACGCTATCGCTCCTGCTCTAAGTTGAAAGATGTTTTATAGGTTTGGGGCTAGTAATGAAATTTGCTTATATGTGAATGAATATTCAGAGTATATGGTAACTAAATGAGTGAGAGAAGAATAGAGATAGAATAATAACATTCATTTGTGGGATAAAAAAATACTGTGGTAATAATATCCAGAGATAATAAAGACAGGGCCCAAGAAGGTCAGTCCATGATAGGAAGCTTGTTCCGAAGATCAGGGGAGTGAAGTTTGGGTAGAGTAGAGATCACTATGACAATGAGAGTTGGAAATGATCACTCTGGACAAGAACTGGGTCCTGAAAGGCGATACACTGAGAGACATATACCGTTTCAGTAACAATATTTCAAATCAGTGTCTAAAAGGAAAAAAAGGGAAGAAAGAGAAACAGAAAGAGAGAAGAAAACTGTCTACCCCAGAGGTAGGCAGGGAAGAAGGCATGGGGAAACAGGAAGGAAAACTAGGGACATTGGTGGCAAGAAATGTGCCCTGGTGAAGCGTGTTGTACATTGCATAATTGAAACTAAACTCTGAACAACTTTGTAATGAAAAAATTTTATTATTAACAACTTGTAACCACAGTGTTTAAATAAAATAATTAAAATAATTTGACTAGACTCAATAAAATAAACTATTTGAACATACATATATCTATCTATATTTGTACTTTGTGTACATGTATATTTTTATTTTTCAATAAAAATTGTGGTATGGAGAAAGGCTATTTTAAAACAACCTAACTTTGTTGTTCTCCCAATGTTAGTTGAGAAATTTAAAGTGGGTCACACTGGGCTAAAAGCATGAGGACAGCACAGCTAATTTCTTTCAGTAGGGTCAGAGGGAAGAATTGATTTCCTTTACTTTTTCACCTTTAGAACCTTTCCTCATTCCTCAGTTCATGACCCTGTTCTCTCATCTTCAGAGTCAGCAACATTAAAACTTTCTGACCTGGCTCTCCTTGTGGTATCTGTCTCAGACTCTTTTCTGTCTCCTCTCACTTCTGAGAGCATCTGTGATTATTTGGATTGGGTCATAAGGTTGGAGTCAACAACATAATTCTACTTGCAATTTTATTTCTCCCTTTCCATAAAACCAAATGTATTCCTTGCTTCTGGAAGGTAATACCAAAACTTCTCGTGGGGTCCTACTTTTCTGTTTAGGAGAGGGGCAAAAAAAGGATGTGCAGAAGATAGATATGCTTATGGAAAGCTCCTAAATTGGTTAGTCACGATATATGTTGAAAGCCCTGGGAGTTCCAAAGCAGATGGGGTTAACATTGTTGATAAGATGAAGCAAGAGGAAATTGATCCCTCCCTAGAAGGGCAATTACATGTGAGAGCCAGAGTGATAGTATAGAGGTAGGGCACTTGCTTTGCATGCAGCCAACTAGGGTTTAATCATGAGCATCCCATACCATGTCCAGAGACTTCCAAGAGTGATCCCTGAACACAGAGTTAGAAGCAAATCCTGGGAACTAAAAGGTATGGCCCTCAAATCAAACAAACTAAACAAACTAACAAAAAAAAAGATGCAAATCTCAATACAAAGACAAAATGTGAATGAATATCCAATGAGAAAGCTAAAAATTGAAGTTAATTTTCTCTTAATAAACAATCAGGGTACTGGAGAGATAGCAAGGAGGTAGGACATTTTCCTTGCATGCAGAAGGTTGGTGGTTTGAATCCCAGCATCCCATGTGGTCCCCTGAGCCTGCCAGGAAAAATTTCTGAGTATAGAGCTAGGATTAACCCCTGAGTGCTGCTGGGTGTGACCCAAAATACAAAATAAATAAATAAATAAATAAACATTTAAGCTCAGCAAAAAGCATCTAATAGACAAATCTGAAAATTTGAATTGTTTCTTAGCAACTTTTAAGCAGATATATGTTAAATCTTTGTTTTGTAATTTGTGTACTTGAATCCATATTTGATTCATCCTCAGACAGGTTTAGAATTTATTCCTATTTCCTGACTATTTATTTAATGCCTTCTTACTATAACAGGATCTTGTCCAATATACCACGTTAAATGTTTCTGGAGTCTAATTTTGTATATGGTAATATATTTAAGTTAGATCATGTCAGGTATCTCATAATAGTCTATTTTTATTGATTCTCGTCAGATTTTTTCCTCATGGTAGACCAATTTATCTTTTGGGGGGAATACGACATATATAATGTCATTGCTATAACCTCATATCAAGGACACGCTTTTATTCTATTCATATTGAGGATACATACAACCAACTTGATGTATTGCAGCTGATCTTGATTAATTAACAATGTATTTTTGAGATTCTACCCTGATAAATTACTTTTTCTTCTATCCTGCCTTACTAGCCTATAGTTAAGGAAGTCACTATGTAGCACCTACATTGAAATGGTCTACTAAAAATAGGAACAAATAAATATTTGAAAAAAGAAAACATAAATATTTGGCAGGGTTGGATGAAATATCACATCTGTATTTGCAGTCTGTCTTTGTGAATGATCAGCCACCTCGAGGAAAAAAAAGAGAAAGAAAGAAAAGAAAGAAAGAAAGAAAGAAAGAAAGAAAGAAAGAAAGAAAGAAAGAAAGAAAGAAAGAAAGAAAGAAAGAAAGAAAGAAAGAAAGAAAGAAAGAAAGAAAGAAAGAAAGAAAGAAAGAAAGAAAGAAAGAAAGAAAGAAAGAAAGAAAGAAAGAAAGAAGAGAAAGTGGAAGAGGAAGGAAAAAAAGAGAAAAAAAGAAAGAAAAAGAAAAGTGGAAGAGAATGAAAGAAAAAGAAAAAAGAAAGGAAAGGAAAGGAAGAAAGAAGGAAGAAAAGAAAGAAAGGAAGGAAGCAAGACAGGTAGGAAGGAAGAGAGAGGGAGAGAAGAAGGGAGGGAGGGAGGGAGGAAGGAAGGAAGGAAGGAAGGAAGGAAGGAAGGAAGGAAGGAAGGAAGGAAGGAAGGAAGGAAGGAAGGAAGGAAGGAAGGAAGGAAGGAAGGAAGGAAGGGAGGGAGGGAGGGAGGGAGGGAGGGAGGGAGGGAGGAAGGGTTAAATCAGGGGTCAGAGCTATAGTACAGTGGGTAGGGCATTTGCCTTGAAAGCAGCTGTCTCAAGTTTGATCCCTGGCATCTTATATGGTTCCCTGAGCCTACCAGGAGTGATTTCTGAGCACAAAGCCAGAGGTCTCTCCTAGAACTACTGGGTGTGGCAAAAAATAAAAAAGAAAGAAAGAAATCAGGGACAGAGAGAGAGAGAGAGCTCAAAATATAGGAGTTTACATGTAGAATACATGTATATATGTACAAAATTTTACCTGTAGGCTACCTGAGTTTTATGCCCAACACTGCCTGGTTTGAGCATTTTCATATGTGACCTCAACTCAACACCAAACTGAACAAATAAAATAAATATGCAAGTATACTTCCGGTCCTCATCACATAGTGCTACATGAATTATTGCAAATTCTTTTGAATGAAAAGTGAAGCCTCCTTTCATTTATGTTTTCAATTATTTGTTTAAACCAACATGAATCTGGAAATAGGAGTTTCTATGCTCGGTATTGTAATCTAACAACATTATTTTGTGGCTACAATTGCCCAAATAAATTTCTTTTGAAGACAGTGCTACTTAAAGTGGTTTAGTGATCAGTAATAATCCATTATAAACAATAAAACAAGTTGCACAGATAATTATTTTAATTAGCTAGGTTAAATTTTGGGGTGTCTAAATACTTCACCCATCTTAATTATAGTACTTTGATTACAAATTTTTCATTTTGAAATAACAAAGAAATACAATCTTAAACAGTAACAGATAGAATATTTTATTCAGAGACACCTGTTTGAATTATACCAGACTCATCTACCTCTCATTTATTGCTTGACAGTTGAATTGTCTAAATGTATTTAACTAGAAAAGTCTTTTATTTTAAATAAAATACAAGGCACCAAGGACAAAAAAAAATAACCAGAAGCTTCTTTTTAGAACTCTAAATTCCTTTATTGCAGGTCTCTACTGGGATAAAATAAAATTACTCTTATTAATGCAATATTCAGTTTTCCATCCTCGCTTGAGAATACTTTGACAATATTAACTATATATAATTATCAGAAGAAATGTGTTTCTCTGTCTGCCCAATTTTATTGGTCAAACATCTGTTTTAAAATTCTAGGAGGCTGTGTAAAAGGGGATTGAATTCTCAGTGCTTAATTATGTTAGCCAGTTTCCATCTGTTAAGTGGATTTTAGACCTTTGCTTCATCTTTAGACCATATAAAAATTCTGCAGGTAGCCCATTGCACAATGGTTATTTTATACTAACTACTCAACAGAACTCATGTTCATTCTCGAATAAAGCAAATATGGTGCCCAGAACTCACATCTGAGCTTATGAAACAGGGTTGATTTTCTCCCTTCCTTTTTCCAATGGCAAATCTAGCACCAAAGACATGTTACTTTTAAAAATTCTATCCTTGTTAAAGTAAATTGAAAATTTTTTAAAATAATAGTATATTAAAAACAAGAATAAGTAGATATATGATGAAAGACAACTTATAAATATTTGGCAGGATTGGATGAAATATCACATCTGTACTTACAGTCTGTCTCTGTGAATGACCAGCCACCTCAGGGAAAGGAAATTGAACAGGAAAGTTACACAACATTGTGTGGCTCTCTGCCACAATCTCAAATCTCTTACCTCTTTTTGGCTTTACTCAAGGTCAAAGTCAAAGTCAAGAGTAGAGTTGAAGAAACTAGTTAAAAAGAATGATGTCTTTCTTGAAATTAAGTCTGATTTAGCATGATACAGTTTTATATGGAATAAATTAGAATAAATAAAAAATAATATTTTACTTCAGGTGCTTACATTCAAACAAAAAATACCTATAATCCAACATGATAATAATAGTAATAATAATAATAATAATAAACATTAAAATGACTTTTTTAGAGAAATTGTCTTGTTTCCCACTAATCCATCTCAGTTCTTCTCACTCCTTGGAAAGGTCTGAATTTGAAAGGCTTTGTACAGAAAATGACCTTCTTAGCACAGAAATGAGTCTGTGGTTTCTGGTCTAATCTTTGTGATACTTGAGACCTCTGATTGGCCAAAGAAGACATTGTCAATTTGTACTATTCAACCACCCCCTTTTCTCAATCCTACTGATAAACAAACTCCCTAAGTGGCACCAGGCCAGGTATAACTGATGGGTGCCAGGGTAGTAACACATTAAACCTCACACTTATCTTCATCCATCTCTAGAGACTTCTCATAAGAAGCCTCTTCATGAGCCCTTCTGGGTCACCTTCTTGGACCAACATTTAATGTCTCTGCCATCAGCTTCCATACTATGTCAGCATTTTTACCTTACCTTTGCTTCATTACTTCTGAGATGACCCTAAAGTGACTCTAATGTTGGTTATTTCACCAGAATCTGCTTGACTCCCATAATAATATATATGTCTATGATAAAATAAATAAATATAAGACTTTGCTATACATTTCATGCAAAAAGTAAGAGATCAATGTTTTTGTGTTTTAGATTCATGAGAAAACTACAGTGTAGAAACAGTTCAAAAAGTATTAATTAACAAAATTTTAGAACAACATTTCAGCCAGAATTGAAGATGATGACAGATGTGATCTTATGAGAAACATCAAGTTGCTTCCTGGTTCTTCTGTACTTATGAGTTTTAATAGTGGCAAAAGCATTGTCCTGCTTTACTAACACCACCAGGTATCCTTGCAAATAAATAATCATAACTGCAAATACATACACATAGCCAGCAAAGCCATGAAGCGAGAAAAGCCTTCCTTTTCTCCACCTCTGACTAACTTCTGTTAAGTAGTTCATGTTTTATTGCAACACTGCTATTTTTGCCAATAATTCATCAAGTTGTAAAGGCAGGGGTGGGATGGAGAGCTAGTAGAGTTGGTACAGTGCTTGTCTTGCATATGGCCAAACTGGGTCTAATTGAATAATTAGACCGGCATCTCATATGACCCCCCAAGCACCGCCAAGAGTAATTCCTGAGTGCAAGGGCAGAATTAACCCCTGATCATCACCCAGTATGCCTTTATTCAAAAAAGGGCTGAGTGAAAAACTGATTTGAGAAATAATTTTTATTTAATCCTTGGAGTACACTGGATGGTGCTCAGAGCTTACTCCTAGCTCTATGCTCCTGTCCTTCTGGTAGAACTTAGAGGACCATATGTTGCCTGGGATCCTATGTGCATAAAAAGCACTTTAACCCTGAATTATTTCTATATACTCAGAAATAAAGATTGTGTTTCTCTGTATTAGAATATTTCAATGTTATTTATAACATCTTGATTTTTTAAATATTATTTATGTTTCACTTAACTTATAGTTGAATTGATAGTTTTGAGATTCTAAAGAAAAAAAGCTTTATGGCACATGCATGTCTACAGTTAGCAAACAAGCTCAGTGAATAAGTTTCAATGAACATACAATGATTTGTCATTTAGATAAAATAAAATTTATGTCAGATTATATAAACACCAAGAAATGGAGCTTCTCATACTTAAATATTGTTATATTATTACAAGGAATCTATTTATGCATCAATAAAGTGAAAACAAAGCTAAAAATTTTATGTAATATCCCGATTAAAATTGTAGCTGCCATATTAAGAATGCACACCATTTGGTCTCATAAAATCCTCTTTTCCCTTAAGAGATGGGAAATAAAATATTTGCCTTTATTTAAGGGGTTTCTATGTGTATGAGTTTTCATACTTATCAGAGATTATTTCAAAGTAATGAAATTCTGCTCCTGAAAACCAGCTAGGAAAATAAATTTACATTGGTAAAACTCTTGTTTTGAGCCATATAAGTCATCTGGAGATCCAGAGTGCATATTGGCATTATTTTTGACAATTTATCTTTGCAAATTTTACCCATTTGATTTGTGCTCTTATATCAAGCCATGCATTTGCCAGATCCTGGATCATTCTGCGCTGCTCCACCCTGGTGCATTTTGTATAATAAAGGAAAGTCAGCTCTGGCTTTGGGCAGAGAAAGAGAGAGGTCGAGGCAAAAAGCAGACTGGCTTCATGGCTCTTGCCTGACTAGCTTGGCTTATTATTTCTTCATTGCTATTCTTCATTTCTTCATCAGACCCCTCTGCCTAAGGGGTTAGAAACATGGCATATGGGGTGATCTCACAACTAGTGGAATTTTATTTTACAGTCACTCATGCACATAATTACAACAGCACACCTATATCTAGAGTACTTACCGTTCAACCCTCAGGATCCTAATGCCACTTCTTTTCAACACTCTCCCTCAACAAGTCCACTGTGTGGATCTGATCTCCTGTGACATTGTTTTAAACATTCCTTGCTACCTTGCCCTATATCTTAATTTCCCACCAAAGACTGAACCATTCTGTGGCTACCCTTTGCCTTCTAACTGACTTCATTCACCCATTCTGTATTTTAGAAGTAGTCACCATGTACTCTCTATCTTTCCACTTGACATTCCAACAACAATAAAATACAGTAAATATGCCCATGAAATATCCTTCAGAGATTCATCATTGTAGTCAAACATCATAATAACTTGAATCTAAAAGGTCCTATATTAATACATACATATAAAAATTGTCCCCCTAGTAAGAGTTCCCAAGTGAGGACAACCTCCTAGATAAAAACCAAGTTTAGCTCCATTTAAACAATAAAAGATAGAAAGGTGTGCTCAGGTAGAAATCGAATAGGAGATGACTATGACCTTTTTTTTTTTTGAAACTTTTTTTTTATTTAATGACCTTAATGCTACATTTTAGTTTTAGACGTACTTGATCCCTGGCATCCCATAAATTCCATAACCATGCCAGGAGTAGTTTCTAAGCACAGATCCAGAAGTAACCACTGGGTGTGCCTCCAAAAAATGAATATTAGTACTAGAATTGAAAACATTAGAATCTTGATTTTTCATGAGGTTAAGATGTGCCAAAATGCCTAGGCACCCTGATGTTTCTTAATAGACAAGAAATGATTGTGGAACCTTGAACTCAGACTTTACTAAAATGTGTGGAGAGAGAAGCTGGGAAATAAGGGGATTTCTGCAAGCTGGCCTTGAATATAAAAGAAAGTCTCTGTTCAGAGACTTGTGTTCCCTGCTGTTATGAGTGCAGGATGAGCTAAGGAGAAAGTTATCAGAAAGTTATCAAACAACCTGTCCTTACTATTTAGGCAAATAAATGCCATAAGTATTGCAACTGCTATCTTTACATATTTCCTGATTTAATAATGCCGTGGGCATTGTAACCGCTATCAATAAAGTCATGTACCTTGTGACTGTTGTCTGCAAATACCATCTTCTTGCTGTAATGCCTAAGCTATATTACCCATCTTCTATTTTCCGCCTAAAGTTTGCTCTTAAAGGCCTAAAAAGCCTACTTTCAATAAACAACGTCTATTTCTCTGACAATGCTTCCCTGTGAGTGGTCTGTGGATTCCAGTCTTTCCTCATTTTCCCAAGTCCAACCTTAGAGTCTGAAAGAGACCCTTACTCACCCTTGCATCAGCCTCGTCAGGGGACCCCCACCAGGGCCAACAAAAAAGTATTCAAACTGAAGGAGATGGTTGGACTCTGAAAGATGTTGTATTAAATCAGCATGCATACAAGAGGAGAAATTAAATTGTCTGGCAAAATATTACACATAAAGGGGTCCTAGAGAATCACAGAAGCAAAAGGCCTTGCCAAAATGAGGTTGATTAAAAATTTTAGCCTTATGTCATCCCAGTATTATCACAATAAATCTGATGGGAAAGTTACATAAAAATCTCCCAAACTCAGTGAGCCTAAAACAGAAGTTCAACTAGCACCAAGCACAGCCAAGTAAATCCTTAGACACTGACTTTAGTAACACCATGAAGAAAAATAATTATTTCAAGTTGACCTTTCTTGATTTAAGTTTTAGTCATTCTACTTGCCTTTGTGTTATAACAAACAAAATGAAGTAAGTTTGTCTGTGTTTTAATGAAGACAGGCTACGGTAGTCGGTGGGGAGATTGAGGACAGTGGTGAAGGGAAGATCACACTAGTGGTGGGATTGGTTGGAACATTTATTGCCTGATATGCTGTATTATGAACAATTTGGTAAGTCATGATATTATCATAAAAATTGGAGAAAAGAAATGAGGTTGAAATTTCTGGGAGTGCTATGCTGAGTACAGTCTCCAGTTTGGCAGAGATGGATTGCAGGAGCAGCAATAGACTTGGGTGTCTCTGAAACACCACAACCAAATGTGCATGAGTGCTGTAACTAAGATGTTTGATCCTGAAAGCCTCAACTAGAAATGCCACCCCTGGGGAGCATGTGAGAGCACCCAATTATAGTAGCTGAGCCTCACATTGGAAGATGCCTGAGCACAACTAATGGAGTTTTCTCCAGTAAGCATTGGAACCAAGAGTCTACCAACTTCAGTCAATGAAACAAAAAATGGAAGAGAAGGAGGGAAAAAAAATCACACAAAAAAATTTAGTATGTTCTGATCTGGAGGAAAAAAGAAGCACTAATTAACTTTGAAGAACACATTGACTGTATTTTATTTATTTATTTATCTTTTTGTTTATTGAGCCACACCTGGTGGCAGTAAGAAATTACTCTGACTTTAGCTCAGAAATCACTCCTGGCAGGCTCAGGGGATCATATGGAATGCTGGGATTGAACCCAGATTTGCCACATGCAAGGCAAATGCCCACCCCACTGTGCTTTCCCTCTAGTTCCAGCATTGCCTGTATTTTAGACTGGTTCTTTAAACTCTTTTAAACTCATTTCACTTTAAAATTTAAATTTAATAATTACTTACTGATAACTGATTTAGGGAGGCACAGCTGGTTTTGGGTGAGACACACCCAATAGCACTCCTGGATCTAGGCTCAGGGATCCTGAGATTAGGAAGTTCCCTACCCAATTGTTTTTGTAGTCTGGGCCATCCATGCTGGTAATATTGGTGACTACATGAACAACAGTATTAGAAGTTCAATGTTTGGCATGTGGGTTACTTGTTACAGACATTTAAGCAGCATTTGAGCAAGCTGTTCTCTAAGAGATTTGCAAGTTGTAATAATCCCTCTAGATGAATTATTTCTAAATGCATATTTCAGTCCTCTATCATAGTGTCCTTATTTTGTCCTTTCAGGAATAAATTTGGCCTTCTTAATCCAAAACTATTAATTGACTTTCTTCCTTGTCAGTTACCCCTAAAGGGGAAAAAAAATCTTTGAATTAACCCTGAGCCTCAAAAGGGGAAATCCTACATTCTGAAATAAGTTCTCATCCTCTCATTTCCACAAACATACTCTGCAAGCTAAACTACTAAATATTATCAACTCTTTTTTATATTTAAAGAACTAAGTTAAAGTTAAAATTTTAAACATCTTACAATGTAAGCACATTAAACAACAAAGGATTTCTTTCCTGAAAGACTGAGGGAACAGTTTTTAACAGTTTTGATAATAAATTATAGAAATATTTCTAAGCATAAAAATGTTAAAAAAAATTCTGAACTGAAACACTGAGAAAATAAAAGAAAGGATTCAATATTTGTTTCATTTGAGCTAAGGACTACTAACATATTTGTCTCCCAGCTGATCAATAGGTAGGAAATTCCCTTCCTTTGTTCCAACAGTCAACTGTATCCATGAACAAGTAGACCTCATAAATTGTTCAGCTCCTGGAATCAGCGTCACTCCCTTCATCATTGTTCCCATAACTACAGATCAATTGTTCACCATGATTGTAAAATAACTTACCCATCACTAGCTTATTTTTGCTTCTGTACTTTGCTTTACTAATCACAGCCCCTTCAACCCATTACCCCTTGTCTGTTAGGATGTGCTTTTTGCCTTTGTAAACTGATCCTTGACTGTTCTCGGAAGCACAGGTCCAGTCATTATTGCCAGCTTCTATTGCTTCTGCAATAAAGATTCCTGATTCAGCCTCTGAGTGTGACACTCATCTGTGTCCTGTGAAACTCCCTAACAACAATATTTAATTGGAAGTTTAAAGGCTTTTTTCAAGCCAAAAATTAATTTTAAATAGTGCTTTCACAACATCCAAGGCCATGAATAACATCAATACGCAGATTAACATTATAATAATATAAATCTGAAATGTATATGCTATAATTCAATGCATTCTCAATTAAAATGTATTATAAAAAAACAGAAGAGAACATTTTTACTCAAAGAGAAAAGAAAAGCCAAAGAGAAAAGAAAAGCAGGCTTCCTTTGTATTATAAATTCTGATGAATTTCAACTGGACCAAGAACCAGCAACACTATTGATTTTCTCAGTGTGTTTAAATACTTACTC
The DNA here is from genome assembly GCF_024139225.1 of Suncus etruscus. Taxonomy (NCBI): domain Eukaryota; kingdom Metazoa; phylum Chordata; class Mammalia; order Eulipotyphla; family Soricidae; genus Suncus; species Suncus etruscus. The sequence goes on along the minus strand of NC_064857.1, from coordinate 61,173,217 downwards.
ATACTTGAATTTTCTTTCAGTCAAAAGCATGAAGTCAGATAAATATATCCATCTGTCTACCATACTTCTGAAAACCACACATCACTATAAGAAAATAGGTAACAATATTTGGCAAAATGTATAATAAAATCTGAAAAATAAAATCTCTGGCAATTAATGTCATATAGAAAGATTTGGTGACATAGTATTAAAATATTAAATTATTATATAAGTAACTATAAATATTATTTATAAAAGCCAAGAGCTGGAAAAATCAGGTACCTATCAATTAACCTATTTTCAAATATAATATAAAATATAAATATAGGAGCCAGAGCAGTGGCGCAAGCAGTAAGGCATCTGACTTGCCCGCACTAGCCTAAGATGGACCGCAGTTCAATCCCCTGGCTTCCCATATGGTCCCCCAAGCCAGAAGCGATTTCTGAGCACATAGCCAGGAGTAACCCCTGAGCATCACCGGGTGTGACCCAAAAACCAAAAATAAATAAATAAATATCAAATGCAGTATAATCGATATTATTTAACTCTAAAGACATAAAATATTGCAATTTTCAATAGCTGAATGGATGGTACTTGCTTAGTAAAATAAGTCAGAGAAATGAAAATTGTATGATTTCACTAAAAGACTTTGTATATAAAAATAAAACAAACTCCATAAAATAGAAATAAACTTATGGACTATATGACCAATTAGCTGTTAAAAGAAAAGAAGGGAAGAGTGTGTTATTTAGCACAAAGGTGACCATTTATATTGAAAGATAGTATTAATTTTTCAGTGGGGGACACTAATGCAACACCTGTATATATATTTTATTGATAATACCCGACATTGGCTAGTATTTAGATATATTTTTAAATAAAATTTGGAATTTGGAAAATTTTGAAATATACCTGCTGGTTCTTAGGGCTTACTTCTGGTTCTGTTCTCAGGGATCACTCCTACTGGCATTTCCAGAACCACATGGGTGCCAGAAATTGATTCCAGGTTGACCACATGACCTAAATAATCAACTTTTTAAAAGACAATTATTTTCCTGTATTAACAAAGAGTAAGTAGAATTTAAAATTAAAAATATAATACTCTAATGCTTTACTCTCTCCCCCTAATGAGTTGCTTAGCTATGTCATATACATACACTAACACACATATGTCAGAAAGATAGATCAATTGAAAGTCTGGAGGCTCATGCTTTAAAGTCCCATGTTTGAACTACAATAACCTTTGATCCCCAAGTACTGACTGTATTAACCCCTGAGTAGCAACCCCTAACTCTAGGGGCAGTTTTCTAGGACTGCCAAGTATTATGTCACCCCCCCAAAAAAACTGCCTGTGTGTATGTTTAGATATGCAAGTGTAAAGAAAGACTAAAATACCTGGTGAATAACATAAAAAGGTGTAAATAAATAGATAACCCATGTGTAGGTTCAGTCTTGTCAAGATGACATTATTTTTCCAACTTGACTTATTGAATTGATTCAATAAAATTTCAATCAAGCTTCCACAAGCACTGCAGATATTGGCAAGCTGTCTCACAAACTTACAAGGAGAAGGGAAAGGCTCAAAAATAGGGAAAGTACACAAGAAAAATGGAAAGAAAAAGAATAAATTTGGGAGGTTGATTTTTACTTAATTTTAAGACTTATTACAAAATGGCAGTAATCAAGATAGTGTTATATTCAGTTGACAAGTAGAAAAGCATAATGTCTCAAAAATAAACCTACACATTGGCAACTGATCTTTGATTAGAAAAGGCCAAAAATGGTAAAACAGTGATCTTAAAAGAAATTGATATTGAGACAAATGTACATTTGAATGACTACAAAAATTTAACATAGATACAGACTTCACATCTTTCCAAAAATGAATTAAAATGAATTATTAAACCTAAGTATCTTATGTAAAGTTTAAATCTCCTAGTAGATAATAGGAATTTCCAAATGACCTTAGGTATGATGATGACCTAGATAAAACATCAGAGAAATAATGAATAAAAGCAGGCATTGGTGATCTAGGTTTAATTAACATTTACTATCCTGCTGTATGAAAGACACTAGAAGAATTTTAGAAGGAAAGCCCAAATTATATTTGATAAAAGACTAGTATCTGTGTATACAAAGTATTCTTAACAAGAAAAAATGACTACCTGGTTATAGAAAAGCACATAAAAGCTGAGAAGGCACTTTATTAAGGATATATTTAAATAAATATATATACAATATATATGGTAGATATACAAAAATATATATACAAATATATATACAAATATCTGTATATATACATGTATACATGGTATATATACAAAAATGCAAATATATAAATACATATGTATATAAATATACATACGTTTTGCAAATAGCATAAAAAGAACTCAATAGGGCATCATTGTAAAATTATAGTGAAATGGCTCTTAATACCTAACAGAATGGTTAAAATTCACCACCAAATGCTCACAAGGAATTAATATTTAGGGGCTGGAGCGGTGGCACAAGCGGTAAGGAATCTGCCTGCCTTGCCCTTGCTAGCCTAGGACCCACCGCAGTTCGATCTCCGGCGTCCCATATGGTCCCTCAAGACAGGAGCGATTTTCTGAGTGCATAGCCAGGAGTAACCCGTGAGCGTCACTGGGGTATGCCCCCCCAAAAAAACAAACAAGAAATTAATTTTTAAAAAGTGCTCTCTCACTTTTGCTAGTAAAGTAAAATTGCACGATAATTTAAGAAAACATCTTAGTGGTTTCCCACAAAACTAAGCATATTCTCACCAAATGATTTAGCAAATATGATCTTTGATACTGAACCAAACTAATTCAAAGCCTATATCCACAAATAAAAGCTAAATTTGAATGTTTACTGCAATTGCACAGACTTAGAATCAACCAAGATTTACTTTCATAGTGTACAGATGAACCACAGTATATTCCTAAAATGGATTATTCACAGCTAAAAAGAAATGAAATAAAAAACTATAAAAATTATTTAAAAATTTTTTAAATGTTACTCAGAGAAAAAAAGACATTCTGAACGTGATACATGTGATTACAAGTATATGACATTTTGAAAATGCAACTCTCTGAAGAGTAAAATTTAACAACAAAAAAAATAAGGTTCAGATGGTTTGAGGGGAAAGAAGGGTGAATAATCAGAGCAGAGTATTTTAGGACAGCAAAACCACTCTGTAAAATCCTATAATAAGGGCTGTATGACATACATTTACCTGAAGCCCACCTAATATACCCCTCTATGAGTAAAGTATAATGTAAAATATTGATTTGGGGGTTTAATGAAACATCCGTGTCAGCCTGCAGTTATTTGTAAAGAATGTTCCACTTGGGTGTGAGATAATGGCAGCTGGAGTAGGTAGAGAAAATTAAATTGCTTTCTACTTAATTTTGTCATGATCCAAAATCTGTTCTCACAAATGTTCTCCTTCTCCAAAATACAGTGAAGCCTGGTATATAAAAAACAAAACAACAACAAAAAAAACACCACAATTTATACAACTTCACTCTACATTTGGAAACTAAAACAAAAAAAGAACAGTTCAGTTTTTCTGTGTACTGTACTACAGGTCTTCCACCTGAACCACAGTTATTGCTTACAAATGTTTTTAATTCTTTGACTCACTCCATTTATCTTCATTAAAAGCCTCCCCAAACTCTGCTTTATGCATTAGTCTTTTATATAAATTTTAATGTTTTAAAACACATAAAAGTTCTATGAGGAAAATCTACTTTTACCCTCTCAACCCATGTTTTGTAGATTTCTTGGAATATAGATGTTTTGGTTTTATTTTGTTGTTTTTGTTGTTTTCTCGTGAAATCTTGCCTTCTTGCTCAGTGTTACAAGAACTGCAATTTGGCAAGTAAACACAGAAAGTAGAACATCTGTCTGTGTCGGTGCAAATTATCATGGAAAAGGGGAGAACTGTTTTATTTTTATTTTTTCAGAAAACCTATGTCCCCTGCAACCCAGGAGAAATTTGCACCTGTGCATTGATCGATTTACCTGGAGGAATAACGGCAGGGCACAACTTCTAAAATTAATCCAGGGACGGTCTCTCTGCTCTCAGCAACCCTGTGGAAACATCCATATATGTGGCTGCTTCTCTGACCATGGAGTTAATTACAAGTTATACCTAATGTAGTATTTTTGCTTTCAAATGGACTAGAAAGAAGAAGAAGAAAAAAAAAAAAAAAAAACAGCAGAACTGAGAATGTTTAGTCATCAGAGATTAAGGTTCAGAGTGATGAACCAAGCCAAAAGGGTGAATCCATGATGAGCTGTGATGCCCAGGGCTCTGAATTTTTGTGCTATGAAATTAAACAAAATGCCAAGAGACATAAAACAAGGGGGCATGTCACAAAATATTTGAGAGGAACCCACCAAACTTCCAGACCCAGAGGAAGAATATATTATTAAAACATTAAATTAAGGGCCCGGAGAGATAGCACAGCGGTGTTTACCTTGCAAGCAGCCTATCCAGGACCAAAGGTGGTTGGTTCGAATCCCAGTGTCCCATATGGTCCCCCGTGCCTGCCAGGAGCTATTTCTGAACAGACAGCCAGGAGTAACCCCTGAGCACAGCCGGGTGTGCCCCCCCCAAAAAAAACCCATTAAATTAAATTAAATTAAAAGAAAATATTTGTGGTGGAATTGTCCCCTGAATTATGGTGGTGGGATTGGCCCTGAGCACAGTTGGGTATGTCTGAAACTCAACTATGAAGTACTTGAAGTACTTTGTAAATCACAATGGGTTAAATAAAAAAAAATTTTAAAGGAGAGATAAAAGATTGGGACTGGAGGGATAGTATAGCAGTAAAGACAATTGCCTTCCACACAGCTAAGCCAATTTATATAACAAGCCTCACATATTTACCCCAATTCCTCCACGAGAGATCCCTGAGCACAAAACCTAGAGTAAACCCTAAGCACCATTTTATGTGTCCTCAAAACTAAACATAAAAGTGTCCGGGAAGATTATGTACTATAAGAAGGAGGAATTTTCTTTTCCTTCCTTCCTTCCTTCCTTCCTTCCTTCCTTCCTTCCTTCCTTCCTTCCTTCCTTCCTTCCTTTTTCTTTCTTCCTTCCTTCTTCTTTCTTTCTTTCTTTCTTTTTCTTCTTTCTTCCTTCCTTCCTTTTTCTTTCTTTCTTCTTTCTCTTTCTTTCTTTCTTTCTTTCTTTCTTTCTTTCTTTCTTTCTTTCTTTCTTTCTTTCTTTCTTTCTTTCTTTCTTTCTTTCTTTTTCTTTCTTTCTTTCTTTCTTTTTCTAAAAATAATATATTTATTTAAGCACCATGATTACAAGCATGATTGTAGTTGGGTTTCAGTCATAAACAGAACACCCCTTTCACCAGTGCAACATTCCCACCACCAATGCACCCCATCTTCCTCCCCACCTCACCTGCCTGTATTCGAGCCAGGTGTTCTACCTCTCTCACGCATTAACATTGTCATGATAGTTGTTAATGTAGTTATTTCTCTACTTGCACTCTCCACTCTTTGTGATGAGTTTAACATCATGAGCCAAGCCTTCCAGCTAGGAGAGAGAAATTTTAAATCATGGTGATTTTATTTATTTATTTATTTATTTATTTTGGTTTTTGGGTCACACCTGGCAGTGCTCAGGGGTTACTTCTGACTCTATGCTCAGAAATTGCCCCTGGCAGGCACAGGGGACCATATGGGATGCCGGGATTCGAACCACCATCTTTCAGCATGAAAGGCAAACGCTTTACCTCCATGCTATCTCTACGGCTCCATATCATGGTGATTTAAAAAAAATTCATTTTAAAAGACAAGAATAATTGCAAGAGATAATCTGAAATGCTTGCTCCAACAAGAAGATAAAAAAAAAAGGAGGAAATTGTTTTTTGGAATCTGATTCTTAAAAGTAAACAGAAGAAAAAAGAAAATGTAAGCATCAAGACAAAAGAGACCATAAAATCTGAAAGAATCTAATTACCACGACATATGCTGCAGCAGGTAAACAATGAAGCTTTGCCAAAGTAATCTGACTTAATTTTAGGAGGAAGTCATTAAATTAGGGTTCCCAAAGGGACACTCTGGTCTCCTTGGAAAAACAGTGAACACAAATGAGAAACCAAAAACAAAAATGCTCAAAAAGAAGAGTGAAAAGCAATGTACTTGAGTCTAAAAAGAAATAGAATAGAAAATCAAATTTTGAAAATGATGCTGAAAGAGAAAGGATAAAGTTCATAGAGAAATAGAAATGGAAGACAGTAAAGGATTAGGTTCTTGATCCAATTTCTCAAAAGAAAAAAAAATCACCTCAGTGGAATCAAGCTAATATTGAAAACTGTAATACAAGAATATTTTGAGGAAATTAATAAAAAATCTTGGATCTATCTTTAAACAACAAGCCCAATCAATATATTGAACACCTACCTAACCCCAAGTGAAAAATCTAAAGTACATTTGAGAACTTCTAGATTTCTAAATATGAATTAATTTTATTTAACTATTTCAGGGGTGTGTGCAAATACTACTCAAATGCAAGATATATTACACTCTTGGGGATATAAAGATAATACAGCAGGTAGGGCACTTGCTTTGCATGTGACTATCCTTGATTCAGACTCTAGAACTACAGGTGGTTTCTTGATCCCTGTCTAAAGTGAATTCTGAGTGCAGAGCAGGAATAACTTTTGAACATTACTGAGTGAGGAATAAAAACCAAAGATTTCATTCTTACAACTGGGCATCAATACTCATCCTAATCTACTTCTCAAAAAAGCTTCTCAAAGTTTGGGTTCATTGGGCTCCCTGTGTGTGACACCAGGCGGGGAAAATCCGCGAAAGTACACCGGCCCAGTGGGGCTCAGCTGTGAAAGACTGTGAGTGTGACCTGTCTATGTCTGTCTACTGTCCTCTTGCATGAAACTCTTGCGAGTGGGGCAAAAAGAGCCTCCAGAAACCTCGCTTGCCCAGACGCCATTTTCAGGGAGGGACTTCAGAGCATAAAAACCGGCTAACCTTTGAAAAAGCTGGCTCCCTGTGTGTGACACCAGGCGGGGAAAATCCGCGAAAGTACACCGGCCCAGTGGGGCTCAGCTGTGAAAGACTGTGAGTGTGACCTGTCTATGTCTGTCTACTGTCCTCTTGCATGAAACTCTTGCGAGTGGGGCAAAAAGAGCCTCCAGAAACCTCGCTTGCCCAGACGCCATTTTCAGGGAGGGACTTCAGAGCATAAAAACCGGCTAACCTTTGCAAAAGCTGGCTCCCTGTGTGTGACACCAGGCGGGGAAAATCCGCAAAAGTACACCGGCCCAGTGGGGCTCAGCTGTGAAAGACTGTGACTGTGACCTGTCTATGTCTGTCTACTGTCCTCTTGCGTGAAACTCTTGCGAGTGGGGCAAAAAGAGGCTCAGAGGAGCACGGCCGCTCCGCTTCGCTACGCGGCCGTGCACTCTTTCTAAGGAAAGAACTCCATTGCAACAAGAAGGAAAAATCACACTAAGAATGGCGCTATATCACAGAAGCAAACATTTCTCTCTGGACTGTCTTCTCTGTTGCATGCTCGGGCCTAAGATTTGACCCAGTGTGAGGCTTCATCCACAGAGGACTCCCCTCCCTTAGAGTCAAGTCAGCCCATCCAGAAAGGGAGGAGCCAGAGGAGTGTGCTGCCTACATCATATAGACAATGAATACCACTACAACACGTAGAAAAACCCACAATACAAGTGTGACAATGGGGAAACAACGCAGGCCAGCATCAGACATAGAGAATGAAGATGACAATTCTGAGGACCAGATAATGACTGAACAACTAATCAACCTCTCAGATAAGGACTTTAGACTAGCAATATGGAAGGTGCTCAACAGACTCTAAGAAACCATGGATCGAGTTGAACAGAACACTAATAAGAACCAAGAAAATATGAAGGCAGAAATGACAAAACTCCAAACTGAAATAACATGTCAACTAACAGGACTGAAAAAGTCAGTAAACGAAGTAAATGACAAAATGGATAAGTTCTGGGACAGGGTATCAGAAGATGAGAATAGACTTGGTGCTGTGGAAGATGAGATACATAACAATTCCATACAGCAGGAGAGATTGGACAAAAAACTTAAAGCAAATGAGCAGACAATGGAAAAATTAGTCAAAGAATGGGAACAGACGAAAATAGAAGTCTATGATAAGATCAACAGAAACAACTTAAGAATCATTGGAGTCCCAGAGACCCAGGAAGAAAATTTCCAGGAAGAATCAATGGTCAAGAACATCATTAAAGAGAAACTCCCAGAGCTAAAGAATATATGTGATCAAATCCTGCATGCCCGAAGAGTACCAACCAAAAGAGACCCCAGAAAAACCACCCCAAGGCACATCCTAGTCACAATGACAAATCCCACAGATAGAGACAAAATTCTGAAAACAGCAAGATCAAAAGGGGAAATCACATTCAAGCAAGCTTCCCTGAGATTTACAGCAGACCTGTCACCAGAAACGCTCAATGCCAGAAAGCAGTGGTGGGATATTGTGACAAGACTGAATGAAATGAATGCTTCACCCAGAATACTATACCCAGCAAAACTCACTTTCCGGTTTGATGGAAGAATACATGGTTTCACAGACAAAAAACAGCTCAGAAACTTCACAGACACAAAACCAGTCTTAAGAGAAAAACTGAAAGACCTAATCTAAGACAAGACTACCCAAAAGACACACCAAATTTTGAAATAAAGATGGCGTTAAATCCCAGGACAATTCTTTCTCTCAACGTCAATGGACTAAATGCACCAGTTAAGAGACACAGAGTGGCTAAATGGATCAAAAAACTCAATCCAACCTTCTGCTGCCTACAAGAAACGCACCTGAATAGTCAGAACAAACATAGACTCAAAATAAAAGGCTGGAGAAAAGTTATCCAAGCAAACAACACCCATAAAAAAGCTGGAGTGGCCATACTAATATCAGATAATGCAAACTTTATACTCAGGAAGGTGGTAAGGGACAAAGACGGACATTTTATATTAATCAAGGGGTACGTAGAGCAGGAAGAATTCACTCTCCTAAACATATATGCACCAAATGAGGGGCCAGCAAAATATTTAATACAACTGTTGACAAATCTGAAAAATAATATCAACAACAACACAATAATTGTGGGGGACCTTAACATGGCTTTGTCAACACTGGACAGGTCAACCAGACTGAAACCCAACAAGAATATACTAGACCTGAGGAGAGAAATGGAAGAAAGAGGCCTAGTGGATATATATAGGACACTCCATCCCCAGAAACCTGGATACACATTCTTCTCCAATGTACATGGGACATTCTCCAGGATAGACTACATGCTGGCACATAAAACATACCTCCATAAGATCAAGAGGATAGAAATTTTGCAGACTACCTTCGCTGACCACAAGGCTCTGAAATTATTTGTGAACTCCAAAGGGACTCAGAAGAAACACTTTAACCCCTGGAAGTTAAACAGCCTCATGCTCAATAACCAGTGGGTCCGAGATGAAATCAAGGAGGAAATAAAAAGGTTCCTGGAAACAAATGACAATAAAGACACAAACTCTCAGAACTTATGGGACACAGCAAAAGCAGTACTAAGAGGAAAATTTATAGCTTTGCAAGCACACATCAGGAAGGAAGAAGGAGCTTACCTGAGTAGCTTAATGACACAGCTAATAGAACTAGAAAATGCTCAACAAAAGGACCCAAGAATAGGAAGACAGAAGGAAATAACAAAGCTGAGAGCAGAAATCAACGAAGTGGAAACTCAAAAAACAATCCGAAAGATCAACGAAAGCAGAAGTTGGTTCTTTGAAAAAATAAACAAGATTGATAGACCACTGGCAAACCTAACAAAGAAAGAGAGAGAGAGAAACTTGATAACTCGCATCAGGAATGAAAAAGGAGAGATCACTACTGATATGACAGAGATTCAAAGGGTAATCAGAAACTACTTTGAAAAACTCTACGCCACTAAAAATGAGAACCTGGAAGAAATGGATAAATTCTTGGACTCTTATAATCTTCCACGGTTGAAGGAAGAGGATGTAGCATATCTAAACACCCCCATCACCATTGATGAAATTAAAACAGTAATCAAATGTCTGCCGAAAAACAAAAGCCCAGGTCCAGATGGATTCACTAATGAATTCTATCAAACTTTCCAAGAGGAACTACTGCCAATCTTGGCAAGACTCTTTCATGAAATTGAACAAACAGAAACACTTCCAAATAGCTTTTATGAAGCCAACATCACCTTGATACCTAAACCAGACAGAGACGCTACCAAAAAAGAAAATTACAGACCAATATCACTGATGAATGCAGATGCAAAGATCCTCAACAAAATCCTGGCAAATAGGATTCAATGCCTCGTTAAGAAGATCATCCACTACGATCAAGTAGGTTTCATCCCAGGAATGCAAGGCTGGTTTAACATCCGTAAATCTATCAACATAATACACAACATCAATAACAAGAAAAATAAAAACCACATGATCATATCAATAGATGCAGAGAAAGCATTTGATAAGGTCCAACACCCATTCTTGATCAAAACTCTCAGCAAGATGGGAATGGAGGGAACCTTTCTCAATATAGTGAAGGCCATCTACCACAAGCCAGTGGCAAATATTATCCTCAATGGAGAAAAACTGAAAGCCTTCCCTCTAAATTCTGGCACAAGACAAGGCTGTCCTCTCTCACCACTCCTATTCAACATAGCACTGGAAGTACTTGCTATAGCGATTAGGCAAGAAAAGGATATCAAGGGAATCCAGATAGGAAAGGAAGAAGTCAAGCTCTCACTGTTTGCAGATGACATGATACTCTACTTAGAAAACCCTAAAGACTCTATCAAAAAGCTTCTAGAAACAATAGACTCATATAGCAAGGTGGCAGGCTACAAAATTAACACACAAAAATCAATGGCCTTTCTATATACCAATAGTACTAAGGATGAAATGGACATTAAGAAAACAACCCCATTCACAATAGTGCCACACAAACTCAAATATCTTGGAATCAACTTGACTAAATATGTGAAGGACCTATACAAAGAAAACTATAAAACTCTGCTCCAAGAAATAAGAGAGGACACACGGAAATGGAAACACATACCCTGCTCATGGATTGGCAGGATTAACATCATCAAAATGTCAATACTCCCCAAGGCATTATACAGATTTAATGCCATCCCTCTAAAGATACCCATGACATTCTTCAAAGAAGTGGATCAGACACTTTTGAAATTCATTTGGAACAATAAACACCCTCGAATAGCTAAAGCAATCATTGGGAAAAAGAATATGGGAGGAATTACTTTTCCCAACTTTAAACTGTACTACAAAGCAACAGTTATCAAAACAGCATGGTATTGGAATAAGGATAGGTCCTCAGATCAGTGGAATAGGCTTGAATACTCAGAAAATGTTCCCCAGAGATACAACCATCTAATTTTTGATAAAGGAGCAGGAAATCCTAAATGGAGCAGGGAAAGCCTCTTCAACAAGTGGTGTTGGCACAATTGGATAGCCACTTGCAAAAAATTAAACTTAGACCCCCAGCTAACATCATGTACAAAGGTAAAATCCAAATGGAATAAAGACCTCGATATCAGCCCCAAAACCATAAGATATATAGAACAGCACATAGGCAAAACACTCCAGGACATTACAGGCATCTTCAAGGAGGAAACTGCACTCTCCAAGCAAGTGAAAGCAGAGATTAACAGATGGGAATATATTAAGCTGAGAAGCTTCTGCACCTCAAAGGAAATAGTGCCCAGGATACAAGAGCCACCCACTGAGTGGGAGAAACTATTCACCCAATACCCATCAGATAAGGGGCTAATCTCCAAAATATACAAGGCACTGACAGAACTTTACAAGAAAAAAACATCTAACCCCATCAAAAAATGGGGAGAAGAAATGAACAGACACTTTGACAAAGAAGAAATACGCATGGCCAAAAGACACATGAAAAAATGTTCCACATCACTAATCATCAGGGAGATGCAAATCAAAACAACGATGAGATACCACCTCACACCCCAGAGAATGGCACACATCACAAAGAATAAGAATAAACAGTGTTGGCGGGGATGTGGAGAGAAAGGAACTCTTATCCACTGCTGGTGGGAATGCTGTCTAGTTCAACCTTTATGGAAAGCAATATGGAGATTCCTCCAAAAACTGGAAATCGAGCTCCCATATGATCCAGCTATACCACTCCTAGGAATATACCCTAGGAACACAAAAATACAATACAAAAACCCCTTCCTTACACCTATATTCATTGCAGCTCTATTTACCATAGCAAGACTCTGGAAACAACCAAGATGCCCTTCAACAGACGAATGGCTAAAGAAACTGTGGTACATATACACAATGGAATATTATGCAGCTGTCAGGAGAGATGAAGTCATGAAATTTTCCTATACATGGATGTACATGGAATCTATTATGCTGAGTGAAATAAGTCAGAGAGAGAGAGAAAAACGCAGAATGGTCTCACTCATCTATGGGTTTTAAGAAAAATGAAAGACACCCTTGTAATAATAATTTTCAGACACAAAAGAGAAAAGAGCTGGAAGTTCCAGCTCACCTCAGGAAGCTCACCACAAAGAGTGATGAGTTTAGTTAGAGAAATAACTACATTTTAAACTGTCCTAATATTGAGAATGTATGAGGGAAATGTAGAGCCTGTTTAGGGTACAGGCAGGGGTTGGGTGGGGAGGAGGGAGATTTGGGACTTGGGTGATGGGAATGTTTCACTGGTGATGGGTGGTGTTCCTTTTATGACTGAAACCCAAACACAATCATTTATGTAATCAAGGTGTTTAAATAAAAAAAATTATGCATTAAAAAATTATAAACAATTTTAAACAGTTCTTAAATAAAGTAATTATTAAAAAAAGAGCAAAAAAAAAAGTTTGGGTTCATTGATATCCTCTGAAAAACTATTAAGATAGACATGGAAATGACTCAAGTGCTCAGAAATTTATAAAGTAATATTGAGAGATGGAATAACTAAGTTCCTAGATAACTATATCCATACTATCTTCCAGGAAATATCTATAGAAAAGCAGTCCCTTAAGGTAGAAGAAATTCACCAGCAATGGATATATCTGTAAAACTGGGGACATTGGAAAACTTCAGTATTTTAGACAGTCATGTAAAAGGCTTCCTGATATCCCAATATTAATGGCAATCATAGAATTTGAAATAATGGACAATAGCACAAAACTGATCTCTGAGAAAGCCAGAAGTAAATGTGTACTTCAAGTATAACTGTTTAAAAGAGAAACAGGTAACGGTAACTAATAGAGTAACATCACAACAGGGAACCAAGTTTGCTCTCCTGCCTCCTCATGAAATAAATTCAGTGATTTACAGAACAGTCATGAAAAGAATGCCAGGATGCCTGGAGAAGAAATGCTAAGAGTACTTAAGGTAGAGATGATAGATATTTTCCTGAGCTATCCCCCAAAGGCTGTTGCAGACTTTTACAAAAATTACTACTCTAGGGAAAAGAGAAGAACCTGGATACTTTTAAATAATTCCTTTATTTAAGCACCATGGTTAAAAAATTGTTCATGCTTGAGTTTCAGTCATAGAATACACGCCAGTTCACCAGCGCACTTTTCCCACTACTAAAATCCCTGGTTCCCCTCCCATCCACCTCCCTGCCAGTCTCTACGACAGGCATTTTTCATCTCTCTCTGTTTCTGTCTCTCTCTGTCTCTCTCTCTCTCCCTCATTTTTTCTTTTGACACTGTGTTTTTGCACAATTGTTAATTATAGGGTACCATGCATGTCACTTGATTTCCTTTCAGTACCCAGTTCTTGTCCAGAGTAATAAGTTTCAACTATCATTGTCATAGTGGACCTTTCTCTACTCTAACTGCACTCACCGCTCTTTATGGCACGCTTCCCACAAATGACTGATTCTCCTGGCCCTCATCTCTATTATCTCTAGATATTATTATCATACTGCTTTTTATTTTTATATACCACAAATGGGTGAGATTATTTCATCTATTCCTCTTCCACTGATTGATTTAACTCAGCATAATAATATCCATGTCTATGTATAAGCAAATATCATGACATCAATTTTCCTAACAGCTGAAGAGAATTCCATTATTATAGATGTATCACAGTTTCTCCAGCCACTCAGTGTTGTGGGGCACCTGGGTTGTTTCCAGATTCTGGGTATTGTATATCCTGCTGCAATGAACATAGGAGCATGAAGGCATTTTTTTTGTATTGTGTTTGGAGAACATGGATATTTTAAGAACAATTAGGTGTGGAGACAAAACTAGCGCTACATAACATGAAATACCATTATGGAGATAAAAGTGAATCTTCTGGAGACTGGAATGGATTTGAGGGGTCCATAGAACATTCCAAATATGTCATCATTATATCATCAGGACAAAGTCATTGGTTTGCTAGAACATCCCCATTGATTTCTTGAAAAAGAAATAAAGATAGAAAGAGCCAATCTCAAATAGTTGGCAATATCCATTTTTTTCCTTTACAAGTCAAGGATACATAAACACCACTCAATTGGATGATGTTAACTAGATTTCTCAATTACAGAAGTGATCAGAAAGTAAAGAAAGAGCCAGAAAATGGGATAGTTGAGATAAAAGCATTGACATTATTTCATTATTATTCAAGTCAAAGGCAAGGTATAAATTTAATCAATTATTTTGTATGTTCATGATTTCTTCCTTCCTTTATTCTTCTCCATCCTTCCTGATTTCCTTCCTTCCTCTTTCCTCTTTCTTTACTTTCTCCCTTTTCTGCCTTCCTTCTCTTTCTCCCTCCTTCCTCCTTCTTTGCCGTCTTCCCTCCTTTTTTTGCTTCTTTTCTTTGACTTCTTTTCTTCTTTAATTCTTTTTTATCTCTATTTTGCCTTCTTTACACACTTCCTTCCTTTTTCTTCTTTCCTTTCTTTAATTCTTATTTCCCCTACTATGTTTTTGTTCCAGTTAATACAAGAAAAAGATCTAATTGACTTTTAAGTATCCATGAAATGGAATTAAGAATATATTGCATACATGAAGTGTGATTTTTAGAATTCATATTTATCCTTAATAAGTCTTAATGAAGATGTTTTTAGGCAAAATCAAAGAATCAATTATAAAAATTATGAATCTAGAAAGTTTCCAGGGATTATGCTAAAACAAATCATTGTATACTAAACATTATATATTAAAATAAAACATTACATACTTATATATATGTATATATAAAGTTCATCATGAGTCATGTTGATGTGAGCCCTTTAATCTGATTTACAGATTTCTTGGAAACAGAAAAGAATTGCTCCAATTAAATCATGTGCAAGGACTTTCTTCCCAAATGATGTTGGAAACTAGTCGTAGCATGAACTAATTGGTTCCCTCTTGTCAGCTGATGATGGTTACAGGGCAGAAGCAAAGATGTTTAACCTTGAGGATAAACGTGCCTCGTGCTGAGGACTGAGCCCAGGCCTGAAACTGGGGAAAATAATAGCGCTCCTGAGAAGGTAATGACAGCCCAGGGACAGTGAGTCTACCATAAGACATGACTCATTTCTCCAGTGCCATATCCTTTAAATGCCTTCCCAATTAACAGCATGACCGCCATCTATCATGGCAAACAAGAGTCAAGGGACCAGAGAACAATTTAAAGAGACATCATTTCTGAGTTTCTATAGAGGAATATATTTTCTGCATTGCTCCTTTTCCTTAAAGAAAGACATTATTATCATCAGATGGAATGATATTTTAAACTTGGACTCCTCTCTGAGATTAAGCTCTAACCCTCGGGATAAATTCTGTGATTCTGTAAAATTAATTTATTTTCAAATCTATAATTAACACTTCACTAAAGTCACCAACATGGTTGGAACTCTGAAAGTTACAACTGCATGCTCATAAAATTTAGATTACTTTTTTTGTAATCATGCCATCTGCTACTTTGGTGATTGCCATATCTTATCACTTACTGGGGACTGGCTAGTTTTGAAGTTTCTTTTCCGTATTCTAATAATAATGTAAGGATAAGAATCAAATAATAATCTAATGATCTAATAATTTAATAATAATAATCTAATAATCTTACAGAAATGAATATAGAAGTTATCATTTTAAAGATTAAATCATAAGTACATTGCTGATATAGAAAATAAATTAGTTTTTTCCTTGATATCAGGTACTTAATATACCACATTAAATATTTATTAAATGACTAAAAGATCTCAGATGCAAATAGTAGTTCATGGTGTTACCCTCTTCTGTATATTCATTGCGAATATACCTAAATATCTTATTCCTCATCAAATTTAAAACTTACACGTGATCTGTCTTTCACAAGCTCCTGATAGAGTTACTAGCCTAATAGCATTGGATGAGTGAACATCTGAAAAGGCAGTTGCAAATCTTTCAAGTGAATGAATGAGGATCTAGAAAGCAAAATTTTGGGAAACAAAGATAATGATAAATTTGATGCTATGGATACCAGGAAACCATTCTTCTACTCCAGGACCATCACCAGGTTCCTGGAAATGTCGAACAGGGTCAGTTTCTCTTGGGTCTTGTTCTGGGAGATGATGACTCATATCCTGTTTCTCAAATACTCCTAATCACAGCCATTTCTTATTCCAATGTCTCCTCTGCTAAACTCCTGAGTCCGACAGAAGACTACATCCCTGCTCCACTCCAAAAGGTTTCCGATTAGAAAATCACTCATTTCTGGGACCACCTTCAGAGAATACAAAATATACTCAGACGTCAAGTTTCTAACAAATTAGAGAAAAGAGCGGAAGTAAGTTGCAATTGGGATCAAATAAGTTACTTCCTGGAAATTTTTCTTTTGTTTTTTTAAAAAACACACTTTCGATCTCATTAAATACTTTCAGAGTATAGGAGGGAAACAATATAACTTCCAATTAATTTTTGACTTTTGTGTGGAAAAAGGTCTCAAGCCATAAGGGAGAAAAGAAACAAAATAAGAAGAAATATAGAAATGCTTCTAGAAATAGAAAGCAGCAGACTGCTTACTATTGCCATTTAAAGTAGCTGAAAGATTAGCACCAAGTAAGAAGAAAAAATAAAGCAATGACAGATATTAACTACATGATACTTGTTTTTCTGCTGTTTTGATTTTAAATAAAAGTCTGAGATAATTCTAATATGTCAAATTTAAATATTTTGTTCAAAATTACCAGATACAAAATAGAGAGAAGAAAATACTCCACCATTCTGACAACATAAATTATGCTTTGAGAGATTCACAGAAACTAAGATCATTCTAAAAAATAACAATTACCAGTACTATTAAAAAATATATCTCGTGGCCGGAGAGTTGGCTTGGAGATAAGGCGTTTTGCCTTGCAATCAGAAGGACGGTGGTTCAAATCCCATATGGTCCCCTGAGCCTGTCAGGAGCAATTTCTGAGCATGGAGCCAAGAGTGACCCCTGAGCGTTGCCATGTATGACCCAAAAAACAAACAAACAAAAAATATATATACCATATATATATATAAACCATATATAAGCCATATATATAAACCAATATATATATTTCAAGATAATGAAAAAACACTTTCTAAATATGAAAATCTCAAATCATAAAGCATGCATTACTTAAGTACAAAGGTTAAGTTTAATGCTACTTTAATAAAAATTCCAAACCCATTGTACTTAAAGCAAAAATGTATCTATCATCCTTCAATTAGTGGGTAAGCATGAAACTTGTGCTAGCATGAATGCTGTTGAAGATGGTATGGAGAAACTAAATAAATTATCCTCAATGTCTTTAGAAAATATGAAGAAAAAGAAATTTTTATATTAACTAACAAAACGTCAAGAGAATTTAAGCATTATGAGGGAAACAATAGAAAAGGTGCTAAATCTTTGAGATTTGAGTATAAATGTCATGCACTGGAAACCACTCTTGGAAAAAGTGTTTTCTAAATCAAGACCACGAGGCAATTGTGTTTAGACTCAGTAAATCCAATATAAACCATTGGATGAAATTGTCTATTACAGCTTTTATGAAAAACAATATGGAGATTCCTAAAAAAAAAAAAAAAACGTAAAATTTGAGCTTCCATATGATCAAACAATACCACTCCTAGGGATGTGCCCTAGGAATACAAAAACACAATAAAAATGCCCTCTGCATGCCTACATTCATTGCAGCTCTATTTACAATAGCCAGAATCTGGAAACAACCAAGATGTCTGACAACAGATGAGAGGCTAAAAATAGTGGTACATCTATACAATGGAATACTATGCAGCTGTCAGGTAAAATAAAGTCATGAAATTTTTCTATACATAGATGTACATGGAAACTATTATGCTGAGTGAAATAAGTCAGAGGGAGAGAGATAGATGCAGAATAGTCTCACTCATCTATGGATTTTAAGAAACATAAAAGACATTATTGTGATTTATGCCCAGAGACAATAGAGATGAGGGCTGGAAGGACCAGGCCATGATATGAAGCTTACCACAAAGATTGGTGAGTGCAGTTAGAGAAATAACTACATCAAAAACTATCATGATGATGGTAGTGAGTGAGAGAAGCAGAATGCTGTCTCAATACAGGCAGGGGGTGGGGAAGAAGAAGAGGATTGGTGGTGGGAAGATTGCATTGATAAATTTTTATGACTGAAACCTAACTATATGTTTGTAACCATTGTGCTTAAATGAAGATATTAATAAACTAACAAAAAAGATGCAAGAAGATGGAGCCACATTAATAGAAACAAATTGACTTTCATGATCTCTACGAGGGATATCTTCTGTCTCTGGTCTTATGTTCTCTGTCTTTAGCAGTGACTCTGAGTGTTCATTAACTGAGCCCTTTATATCTTTTGTGAAATGTATTCCTAAGAAATTTTGTTTAATGCCAGATAAATTATACTATATTCTTAGCTATTATCATTTTTATTTAGGATATATATGAGGATTAAACAGATTTTTGTAAACAGGTTTTGTAATCTCCCCCCTTCATTCTATATTTTTTAAATTATCTTGGTTATTCATTTTTTTATTTACACATTGCCATATCATCTTCAACTAGAGATTATTTTATTTTATATTTATACTTTATAAAGATTATAATCTTTATGATTTGGGGAAACATTTGGGCTGCATTTGGGTGTACTCAAGGCTTACTTACTCTTGGCTGTTTTTAGGGTTCATTTTTGGTAATGCTTTGAGGACCTTATGTAATAAGTACCTTACCATATTCTCTCTTTGGATCTACACTTTATGATTTTTAACCTCTAATTTTCTGCATATAGCATATTACTTTATTTGCATAAATTTAACAATCCTGTGTGTTTGGAATACATACTAAACTGGCTGGTAAATTGCTGACTTTAATTTGCTAGTATTTTCCTTTTTTTTTTCTTTTTTTTTTTTTTTTTTTGGTTCTTGGACCACACCCAGTGATGCTCAGGGGTTACTCGCTCCTGGCTTGGGGGACCATATGGGACACTGGGGGATCGAACCGCCATTCATCCTAGGTTAGCATGTGCAAGGCAAATGTCCTACCACTTGAACCACCACTGTGGCCCTAATTTGCTAGCATTTTCTTAAAAATGTTTGTATCTATGTTCAAGAGAAATAGTAAAATGGACTTTGCTTTGGGGAAGGATGGAATGCCCTTGACTAATATGAGTCACAATCAAAGATTCTGTTTCAGAGAAGGATTATTATATGTCTCATCAGTGAAACTACTAATCCAGAAGCTTCTGCATAAACTTCTAAGAGTTGCTTTATGTCTTCATGATAGGGTAATTGTCTTCTTCTAAAACAGTAATAGATATGAATCAAGAGAGCCCACGAAGTCTCCTCAGAGGGAAGAGGACATTGAAGAATGGTTAAATGTCAAGATACTATGCCTGAAATCCAATCACAGACAAATGGCTGTCATTCAAGGTGACTAAATACTTTTTTTTTTTTTTTTGCAAAATCATTTTATTTTAGGTCCTGGAGAGATAGTATAGAGGTAGGGGGTTTGCCTTGCATACTGAAGGACTGTGGTTCGAATCCCAGCTTCCCATATGGTCCCCTGAGTCTTCCAGGGGCGATTTTTGAGCATAGAGCCCGGAGTAACTCCTGAGCACTGCCAGGTGTGATCCCCAAGAAAACAAAAGAAAATAAAAAATTATTTTATTTAAAAAAAAAAAAAGATCATCTAGCTTCCAAATCATACAACACATCTTGTTCATTCTATTTCCAAGGACTAAATTATGAATTATTTTTAATATTCAAGAAACAGGGAGCTGCACTCCAACTTTTTGAAGATTGTCTCAAACAATTTTTTGATCAAAGGTCTAATATTAAAAAATACATATGTACATTTATGTTCATTGTCTTTCTGTTGTCAAGAACCATGATCTGAAAGCAACCAATGACAAAATAGATAAAGAATTTATGGGGAGTGTGTATGCTTGTGTGTGTCTGTGTGTCTCTGTGGCAGGGGGAATACACTAACAAGGATGGATGGAACTGGAAGGTATCCTATTAAGCAAAATGAGTCATAGAACAAAAACAAATGCTAGGTAATTTTACTCCTTTGTTTTTTATTAAAAAAAAAAGTGAATAGAGAACATCTAAGAGAAACTAAACCCAAGAATATAACCACAACATTGAGGTTGGGTAGGGGTAGAGATGAAGTGCCCAGGAAGATCCAATGAATGGTGGTGGGTGGATATTGGCATATGGTAAAATTAAGCCATTGACTCCTGAACACCACTTAGGAGGTCTCCACATTCTCTTAATTCCAATTTTAAATTAAAAAAATTCAAAATAAGATGATATGTGTAGATATATGTATATAAATGTACTATGTACAGCCATTTGCTTTGAAAAAAAGTCTACAATTTGAGGCTTTTTACGTTCTTTTTATAAAACTGAATTTTCAACCATTCATAGCAGTCCAAATTTTTTTCCTTTACTTCTTCCTTGTTTTTTGTATTCCATTTTTCTTAGGATGTATCCTGACAGTTATTGTTTGCCAAAAATTCTTAAATGACATTTTATTTTATATGATATTTTAGCTGAATTAAGAATTTTGGCTTGATTGTTTTGAGTTTCACATTTTTTAAAAGTATTGGTTCATTTCCTTTGATCTTAATTGTTTCAAATGTTAAGTCAATGAAAATTTGTGTCATTGTTTCCTGTTCATAATTTAATTCTCCCCTCTATCCCTGGCTTTTTTTGATATTTTCTTTTTTATATGTTTTGTCATCATAACTATGTTGTGTCTACATATGATTCTCTTTAATGAGCTTATTTGGTCTATAAATATGTCTTTCACTCAAATGGCAAGACAATATTTCTTGTATCTCTTTTTCTCTCTAATTTCTTCTCAGTTAATAAGTTTGAATTGATCTTTTCTTATTGTTTGCTACTCTTTAACAGGGAATTTCCAAGAAAATATTCATCTCCTTTGATTTTTTTGCTGTTCAGGATAGCATCTATTAATGATCAAGTTTTAAGTCCAATGATCTATTTGTCATCACTAATCTGTTTTAATCATTTGGTAAATTTTGCAACTTGCATTTTTTCAATCCAGTGCAGTTTATATATATATATATATATATATATATATATATATATATATATATATATATATATATATATTATTCTTAGAAATTGAGGCTTTTTTCCTTTTTGGTTTTATTTTATTCTGGCAGGTCAACAGTGTATAAGTATAGCAGATCTTTCAAATGTTATTTCTAAAATTTTGAACCCAGGCCTGGATCTGTCATTCCAGGTGCTGTATTTTTGAGTTGTGAGAATAACTATGGCACTTAGATCCTTTTATGCAGTGCACTATCTCCAAAAGCTTAGTTCAGTTCATGGCTTACTAGAAGCTATTCTATCCAATGCCTCTGGGAACCTTTCTCAGAACACACACAACTTGGATTCAAAAGCTCAGAAATCTTTATAGATTTCAAGAGATTCTTCTGTGAGTTTTCTTACCTACAAATTCAAACTGCCATATTGTTTATTGTCTTCTCTGAGTTTCTTTGCTAAACCATCAACGTTATAAAATTTCAATGCTGCCTAAATTCTAAAACCATAATAGATTTTTATATTTTTATTTTATTTTATTTTGGTTTTTGGGTCACACCTGGCAGTGCTCAGGGTACATACATATATGTACATATATATTAATTGTAATTCAGAAGATATGTGAATCCTGAACTGGATAAACTATTTTCAGTGTTTCTTTTTTTTTTACTTTAATGAATCGTGTCTGGAAAGAATGATAGTGTTTATTCATCTAAGCTAAAACTCTTATATTTGGGCTTAGGAGATAGCCTCAAGGACTGGGACACACGTTTTATAAGCAGAGGCCTTAAGATCAATCCCTGGTATACCACATGGTACTCCAAGCACTCAATAGAAGTAGTATTAGCCCCAGTGTTTGGTTTTGTTCCAAAATAGAAAAAAAGTTAAATTATTTGAAAATACACTATCAACTAAATATAAAATACCCAGTTTCCCAAAGTCATTTCAAACTATAACAATAGATTGCATCAGTAATTTTAGAGTCATAATCTACATATGAATACTAAAAATTGATTCATAAGTGATTCTATTTCTCACAGAAATATAAAGATAGATCATAATTTTACAAGGGGGGGGGTGAAGCAATAGCACAGTGGTAAGGCATTTTCCTTGCACTGGGCTGTCCAGGAATGAACCATGGTTTGATCCTCTGGTGTCCCATATGGTCCCCTTTCCTCTTAGCCAAGAGCAATTTCTTAGCACATAGCCAGGAGTAAACCCTGAGAGTCACCAGATGTGGCCCCCCCAAAATAATAATAATAATAATTCTAAAAAGAACTCAATAAAATGATTCAATAATCGATTGAATACATTGTATTCAAGACAAGAATTTATAAAATTCTTATAACCCAAAATACGTGCTTTATTTTAAAATGATGGTTTTCTAGTGAAAACACACACTTTTGACCCAAAAGTTATAAATTTTCAGAAGGTTGACTATTTTAGGGGAAAAACATAATAAATCATGGTGATAAAAGAATTTCATTATAAAACACCCTAATCCATCATTTAAAATAGATTCTACATTAATCATCTACTTAAATCCGAAAGCCTGAGTAATAATCTATTATGATAATTCAAGCTAAAATTTAGCAGGAACAGTCATGCAAGACAATAAAAATTGGATATAGAAGCTTTCTTTTGACCCATACTTGTAAATACAGTTTATCAAGGGTAAACCACATACAATGAAAAGCACATACATTTAAATAATGTTCCCTATTATCTCCCAACAATTTTGAAAGCTTTGTTCAGAGGTAGATCAGTACTGATGAAACATCAAGACAACTACTTCCTCAGAGACTATAACATAAACATATATATGTTTCAATTTGGCTCAGAATGTCACATACGAACTTGGAATATTCACAAAGAAGAAATATATTAGCAGTGTGTGCAAGAAAGATTTTATTTGTAGGTAAGCACATTGAAGAAAACAAAACCCCTCTAAAATTCAAAGTTTTTCTGAGTTTTCTTCCTAAATGCCATAAAAAATACGTTGAAGGTGAAAACAGAAATAGAATCCCTTCTCTCCTAATAAAAGAAGTCCTGAACTAGAGCAATTTCAAAGCTGGTAGGAGCTTGCCTAATATGTGGTGTACCCAGGTTCAATCCCAAATACCATTTATGAAGAAAGGGGAAGCCGCTGAACTCTGCTGGAACTCAGATGCCAGCACCCCTATCTGCCTGTCTTCTGTGCGGTGCTGCATTTTCAGCCTGATTTCATCCTGTGTGTGGCTCATCTGAGGATGGCTTGCCTTCCCTGGAGCCTTCCCCGAGGTGAGTTTACACGCCCAGAAAGGGAGGAGCCAGAAGAGCACGCCCCTTTGCTTGGCGGCCATGCACATCATTTAGCCAATGAATACAATCACAACACGTAGAAAAACCCATAATACAAGTGTGACAATGGGGAAACAAAGCAGGCCAGTGCCAGACATAGAGAATGATGATGGCAACTCTGATAACTTGAACATGACCAACCAACTAGTCAGTATCCCAGATAAGGAGTTTAGAGTCGCAATATGGAAGATGTTCAAAGAAATCAAAGAAAGTATAGAAGAGAACACTAATAAGAATCAAGATAATATGAAGATAGAAATCAGAAAACTCCAAACTGAAATTTCAGGTCAAATAACAGGTCTGAAAAAACTCAGTAGATGAATTAAAGAAAAACATGGTTGAGCTTTCCCATGGGTTAACAGCAGCTGAGGATAGAATTAGTACACTGGAAGATGAGATGAATAACAATTCTATACAGCAGAAGAAATTGGAAAAAAGCCTTAAAGCAAATGATCAAACAATGGAAAATTACCCAAATACCATTTATGATCCCCTAAGCCTCACCAGAAGTGATCCCTGAGCACAGACACTTGACTAAGCAAGAGTACCATTAGATGTGGCCCAAAAGTAAAAACAAAAAGAAAAGTTCTGTTTGCATTCAATCAATTTAATTATCTATTGAGCTCCTATCCCCATTTTTATAGTACTGAATTATTTTTGTAGTTGTATTTTCTGACTTGTATTTATGTTTTATATTCAAGTTGTATAATTTGAATATTAAATGCACAGTGTGTAAATATTCTTTCCCATTCATTAAACTGCTTTTCTTTTTTACCATTTTTATTGTTGTTTTGTTTTATTTGGGGGCCACATTCAAAGACGCTCAGGGATTACTCCTGGCTCTGTGCTCAGAAATCACTTCTGGCAGGCTCATAGTACCATATAGGATGCTGGGATAGAATCTGGTTCCATCCTGTACCGGCTGCATCCTAGGCAAATGCTCTATGGCTGTGCGATCTCTCCAGCCCCATGCTTTTTAACTTTTGATGTGGTTTCTTTCATAAACCAGAGACTTTAGGTTTGCCTAGTCCAATTTTTATTGTGTGTTTGTTTTTCGCTTTCTCCCACACACATTTTTTTCTTTTGGGCCATGAAGTTCTATTGCGGATATTTCAACAGTGTGTCCCTCTATTTATTTTGTGAGTTTCAGTCTTAAATGGCCCTTAATTTATTTTGAATTCACATCTGTGTATTAGCATGATATAGGACTACAATATCATCCACATCTTTTTATGTAAAATAGGACCACAATTTCATCTATATTTTTGTATGTGGCTATTTTCCCCACCTCCACTTATTGAATACACTCTCTTTTCCTCACATAATGTAGCTCCTTTACCCACAGTTCACTGACAACACATAAGGTGGTTTACTTCTCAGCTCTTTCATTAATCTGAAAAGAAAGTTCTCTTTCGTTAATCTAAAAGTCTGCCTTTATTCCAATACTATACTGTTTGTTAACTACATATTACTTTAGGAAATAAATAAATTCCTTTAGGAAATACAATGCCTGATACCTTTCTGTTTGATTTTTCAGAATTTCTTTAACATCTAAGACAGTTTCAATAGTACAAATTTTAGTAATATTTATTCATCTTTTAAGAACACAATTGAAATTTTACAGGGTTTGAACTATCATATAATTATATATGATAATAATATCATTATTATATATAATTATTGGGTAGGATGACTAGTTTAGGATGTGAGATCTCTTAATCCATGAATAGGAAATAATTTTCTATTTCCTTGCATCAACTTTTTTTAAATTTATGTCAGTTTTCAATACATAAATCTTTCATTTCTTTTGTTAATTTCCCTAGGTACTTAGTGATTTGGTACACAAATTTAAGTGGACTTGTTTTAAAGCAGTTACTCAAGTGCTGAATAAAAACTTATTGGTGGAGTCATTAGAGTCCTTTATGTATAATATATCATCACCTGAAAATAGTGATTGTTTAATTTCTTATTTTAGATTTGATGGCCTTCCTTTTATTTATTTTGCCTAGTGGCTGTGGTTAGGTATGCCCTAATGTAAAATAATTGAGGGACTGGAAAGATAGCACAGTGCGTAGAATGCTTGCCTTGCCCATGACCAATCAAGATTTGATCCCCAGCACCCCATCTTGTCCCCAGAGCCTTAGAGCAGTGTTCCCGGAGCTAAAAACTAGTAATAACCTGTGCACACAGATGGGTCTGGCCGCAAAAATAATACAAAATAAATGGCAATTAGAGTAGAATGTCTTACCTTGTGCCTTATCATAGAAGGAAAACTGCTTTTCACCATTTAGCAATGATGTTAGGCATGAGTATGTTGTACATGGTCATTGCTATATTGAGGTAAATTCCTTAAATTTCTATTTTGTTGAGTGTGTTTTAATGAAATATTATCAAATAATTCTCTGATCTATTGACATGATCTCCTGATATTTTATTATTACTATTGTTGATGTGGGTCATATTTATTGATTGTGTATATATATATTGAATCACTCTCATCCCAAGTATGAATCCCTTTTGCTTGTGGTGTGCAATTCTTTTGATATATATTTCTGGATTAGGCTCACTAACATTTAGTTGACAATATTTGCATCAATGTTCATCAGGGATTGATCTATAATGTTCTCTTCCAGGAATGTTTCCGACTACTTTGGGGATTAGGATAATATAGGCTTCACAGAAACTTTCAGAAGGAATTCTGATTTCTTCAATTCTCTATATTAATTTGAGAATTATAACCACAAGTTCCTTTTTGATGGTAAGCATTAAACTCTATTATGATAATTCTGACCATGAACCATCTGAGCCAGAGCTTTTGCTTTGCAGACATTTATGATTATTGCTGGTTTTTATCTTCTCAGATTTTCCATTTCCTCCTGATTCAGTCTTGTGAGGTTGTATGTTTCTGAAAATGTATCCATTCATACAAGGCTCTCTAGATCCAATAAGAAGCAAGAAACAGCAAAAGCTGTACTTAGAAAAATAGTTATATCATTGCTGGTTGTCTATCAGGAAACAGCCAAAATATCAAATTAGTTACCAATGTCACAACTCAAAGCACTATAAAAAGAGAAGATAAAACTGAAAGTTAGTAGCAGAAAAGAACAATAAAATAAAAACAGAATTCAAAGAAAATAATACAAAAGGTCAATGAAACCAGAAGATGATTTTTCAGAATAAATAAGAGTTAGAAACCATTAGATAGACTCATGAAAATTTAAAGAAGAAAAATTTCAATATGTTAGAGTAAGAAAATAAAATAAAACAGAAACATCAAAGATTTTAAGAGACAATTATTAGCAACTCTATGACATTAAAACATTCTGTATTTAATTTCTCTCGTACCAATACTTTCCAAGATGGCATTTGAAAAATGTGATTTTACTGTAAAATAAATGAAATGTTATTGTATTTCAAAATATGTCCATTAAAAAATGTAAACTTAAGTATTTGTGTTGAAATTTCTGCTTCAGCTATCAAAAACATAATAAGTTGATATTATTTTATTTCCCACTCTTCGTTATTACAGCAATGAATGGTATTTTATCCATTGTGTATTTTAAAAAGCAGATTAATCAACTTTGCCCAGAATTCAGTTTTTTTGTGGGATAAAAAAATCATGTTTTTTTATTTTATAATGACCAGAAGTATAAGAAAAATTATTTTTTCCCATGGAGTGCATTGTAGCATGTGGGAAGAATTAGCTTTATCAAGTTTAGAAAACGTCAATAAACTACTACAATAATTGAAAAGGCTGTTTATAAGTGTATTTCTGTCTATAAAATATTAGGAAGGCAACTATTTTTCACTATTGGATTTTGAACCAGAAAGCATTCCATGTTTTGCTTAGTTATTAATATTTTGTGAGAAATTTGTGAAAATATTTGTCTTTGTTTTATGATATTATGATATCCATAATTTATACACATAAAATATAATTCTACCCCAAGTTTGTTAAGAAATGAATAAATATTCTATAGGCATCAATAGTTGGGGTGGTTTTAAATATATATCGCCAGAGTTGCAATTCACATATTATGATATTTGGTTTACACTAAGAAGCATAACTTTAATAAGCCAATTATCAATATAAAAACTTATGAAGCTCTGTATTTACTAACTCAGAAATGATTTAAACTCAAATTTTCTCAATTTTTTAGGTCATGCTTTAGTTTCTCCTAATTGAACCAAAAGACAGTATTAAAGCTTAACTTTCCTCATATCTCTCTGTGGTGTGAGAATGTGTCACTGTGTGCCCTAAAAGATCAAGTTCAATTCAACCATCTTAGGGCCTCCCAGAAAGTTCTAGAAAACAGTCGCACTCAGCCTTCAAATGTTGGTAAAACTGTACCACAAAACATTACACATTGCTTTTACCTACTTTCCCACCTGCTGAAGAAATAGGTTTCCAAATTTACCATAAGAGTTTATAATAAGAAACTTGGGCCCGGAGAGAGAGCACAGTGGCGTTTGCCTTGCAAGCAGCCGATCCAGGACCAAAGGTGGTTGGTTCGAATCCCGGTATCCCATATGTTCCCCCCCCCCCCCCGTGCCTGCCAGGAGCTATTTCTGAGCGGACAGCCAGGAGTAACCCCTGAGCACCGCCGGGTGTGACCCAAATACAAAGAGTTTATAAGAAACTTAACAGATTGTAAATAGAAAATCTTTTTTTGTTTTGTTTTGTGTTGTTTTGGCATCACACCCGGAGACGCTCAGGGGTTACTCCTGGCTATGTGTTCAGAAATAGCTCCGGCTCTGGGGACCATATGGAAAGCCAGGGGGATCCTAGGTCAGCCACATTCAAGGCAAATGTCCTACCGCTGTGCCACTGTTCCGGCCCCCATAAATAGAAAATCTTAAACTCTTTTGTCCAGTCCATACAGTTTGGTGCAACTTTCACCTGAAAAAAAAAGAAAGAAAAGAAAAGAAAAGAAAATCTCTCTTTTTGACTTGTCTTACATGTTTCCCATTAGAAGGATTTTCAGGAGGAATCAGCCCTAAATCTTGAGAACTAACTAATGTTCGATGTGCAAAATATACATAGCTCACCTTTTGGCAAACTTTTTTTGAAAGTGTGCTCTGGACAAAGAGCAATAGCTGAGATGACTTATTTGAAAAAAGATTGAGGAATTACCGCCAATGTTTAACTTTCTTTAACTCGCTATCTATCAATTTCCTGGAGATTAAAATGACTTCTTTTCTTTCCCAAGATCAACACTTCTCTCCATACAGCCAAACCAAGAATGGCATCAGAATAAATGATTCACCACTTGATAAAATTTTACTTATTAAGAAAAGAATGATGATAAACGGGGATTTATTTACTCAGAAGTCTATCACCCGGACTCTGTAAAAATGCATATGTTGATCATGGTAGTGAGGGGCTGTGTCTCTTTAAGTATATGAAGGATTTACTCCTGCCAGTGAGTGATCCCATCTATTTCTTGCTTATTGCAGTTTTATTTGCCTTCTGTGTTAATGTTCAGATAAAGCACACTATAATGGCTGAGTCTAGATATGATAAATGTGTGGACCACTGAGGTTCATTTATCATCTTGACAGCAAGAATAGTCATCTGGCCAGCTGGAACTGGACTAACATATCCAGGTTACTGGAATAGACTTGAAAGGTGTCTTCTCTGTTTGGGGGCTCAGATTCTCGTCCATCTCTTCTGTGCCCTAATCTTAAAGAATTCGTGTTGCTGATGTACACTTGTTCAGGATGTCTTTGGAGAAGAGAACAGGTTCACTTTAGGTCTTGCCTGTGATGTACTCTTACTGATAGGACTCTAACACAATTATGTATTACAGATTTCATTTGTTTTCTTAAAGGAGTGACTGACAGGGGAAAAAAGCTAGTATTTTAATAATGAGTTTCAAAGTTGTATTCTAGAGAATGATGAGCCAATTAAAAAAAAAATACTGGAAGGACCAAGAGAGTACAGAAAATCAAGTACTAGGTCGGAATACTGTTGAACTAGGTTCCTCCCAGGTATCATATTTGGACCCATGAGTCAGCCCTGAACACACTGAGTATGGCCCTAAAGCCTCATAAATTATAAAATGGATGATAGTGTGAAGGGAACATGGATATATGTAACATCATTGGATAGAGTCAATTTCACATTTTTTTTCTTGCAGTGCCAAAGACTAATCCCTGGTCCTTGCCCATACAATTCCTGTGCTTCACTACCGAACTCCATTAACTCATTTACTTCTTTTCTGTGTCCATGGGAAATATAAAAGATCATGTTCTTGAATATTTTCTTAAATAGCTGGATATCTGTGGGATTCTATATTTTTCAAAACTATATTTTTCTAATATGTTTAAAATTGATTAGAGTACAGGTAATTACAATAGTGTTCTCTCTCCACTCAGAATAGAACTTCAGTACTATCCAGAAATTTCACTGCTCAGCACTTACCAACAAAACACAAAAATACTAATATGAATACTTATGTTCCTATTCATGTTCATGCATGTTCATATTCATTGATAGTTACTTCTTTAAGGGGTCAACATTATTTGCCATTTGTAAGTAGTTTTATTTACTTTCTTGTTCTGAATTTTCACATTCTTATTAGATTCTATTTCTATATGCTATTCGGTTTCTAACATGTTTCTTCTTTTTCATTTTGAAGAACTTCAAAAACCTCTTTTTATACTGTCCTTTTTTTAGTAGTTATCAATCTTTATTTATGTTTCCCCAATTTTCCTTAAACCTTTATTAAAATTCTTTTCACAGAACTTACTACTTTCATGCTAGAGAGATAACTCAGAGCTGGGGTACATGCTTTGCAAGCCTAAAGACCCTAGTTTGATCCCTGTCACCACATAGACCCTAAGCACCACCACATGTAGCTTTGATGGCCCCCCAACTATGCCATGGTACATAGAAGCATTCCAATTGGTCAGAACACCAGTCAGGCTTGCATATTTGTTACTTAGGGATATCAAGACTACACTACTGAGCAGATTCTCCCAAAATCAAAAAAATTAAAAGATAAAATTTCTAAAAGCTGGAGCTGTGATGCAAGCAGTAAGGCATCTGCCTTGTCCGCACTAGACTAGGATGGACTGCAGTTTTGATCTCTGGCATCCCATATGGTCCCCCAAGCCAGGAGCAATTTCTGTGTGCATAGCCAGGAGTAACTCCTGAGTGTCACTGGTTGTGGCCAAAAAAAAAGGAAAAGATAAAAGCTCTAGTACTTAAACTTCACATAGTAGTATAATGAAAATATCTGTAGGGAATATAATCCATGCTTTCTTTTAATGTTTCCTCTACCATCTAGCAGTAGAAATAAGAATAAGTTAAATACAAGTCATTGAAAATATTTCTGAATATTTTACTCATCAGTTGCCAAGACAAACACACTAAAAATTACTTTTATTTCAGAACCTTTAGAGGGTATAATATTATCTATACTTTGATTTGACTTTTAAACCATTTATTAATTTATGTATTTGTGGTTTTATTAAACTATAATTAATATACTTATCTGTAATATTTCATTAACATTTTATTAAAAGCTTTCTAAGGAAAATTCTAAATTTGAATATTCTTTGAGTGGTTTCTAGTTCTCTTTACATTCACTTTTAAGATAAATATTTTAAATGCCAAAAAATTCAATAAGAACCATTAATAAGTTATAAGTTCCACATGATTATGAAAATAATCATTGACTTCCTCTATGAAATCATAAATAACAATTATACTTTTACAATACAAAAATTTTTATTATAGAAAGTAACTTCTACTTTAATTCTTAATTATAATTTGAGATTCTTTTAATTGTACTTTTATAGCTATACTATATGAATAATAATATCCTTTAAAAGAAAATGTTATATAGGGCCCAGAGAGATAGCACAACGGCGTTTGCCTTGCAAGCAGCTGATCCAGGACCAAAAGTGGTTTGTTCGAGTCCCGGTGTCCCATATGGTCCCCTGTGCCTGCCAGGAGCTAAGCTAATTCTGAGCAGACAGTTAGGAGTGACCCCTGAGCACCGCTGGGTGTGGCCCAAAAACAAAAACAAAAATAAGAAAAAGAAAATTTTATATAATACTTTTTTTGGCACCTCTGTGTGAGAGGAATAATTTATTTTTCTTTTATTCTTTTATTACTAATGGAAAATTCAGATTCTTTATCTAACACTTAATTCTGAGTAAATGAGCAAACCAAAATACAGCATAATAAATTACAAAAATACATTTTGTTCAGCAAACAGCCTTAAAAGGCATAATTAAACACGATTTATAATATAAATTCAAAGTTTTATAGTTCATAAAGTCAGTTTCATGCCTGACTGGCAGTCATTTAACTGGTATTGATGAATAACTTATTGATATGTTTATCACCTAAAAGCTTTTATAAATATGAGTTTTTTTCAAGATTGCCTTATCAGTAGAAAGACCATTTTGTGCACTAACCAAGTATCATAGTTCAAGTCCAAAACTACATATTTAATTTTACATTATGGAAGTCATTCTCCACTTGATTATAATCAGGAAAATAATAAAACGAATTCAATCTTTTGACTATGACAGTACCATAAAATCTTTATTAAAACCAGGAGATAAAATTGATTTCAAATCCACTAGAGATAAGAATGAAGCCAGCGGAAGAGAAAGCTGACATAGCTTCCACTAGAACAACTTTATCCTTGACATCAAAAACTCTCCTCAGCCCGTCAGAGCTTTGACTAAATGTCTCCAGGCCGCAGCAAAGCAGAGCCCACATCTCCCCTCAACCATCGTTTCTTCCTTCACTCCATTTATATTCTATTTGAATTTATTCCTAATAGTGTCAATCCCAAGTACTAAGCCAGAATTGGCCGCCAACATTCCTCGTCCATCTGTCATAGCCCCCCACCTTAAAAACAAAGCAAAAGAATGTCAGAGATAAAGCAGAGATCTGCTCTGCTGGCTTCTTACACAGGAAGCAATAGCTAGATGTCATCTTTGAACATGGTACACTCTAACTAGTCACCAGCCTTTGTGCAACCTACTCAGACCTCCCAATGGGGAGAAAAAGCAGGAAGATGCAGGAAACAGACCAATATATAGGGCTGTGTTCCAGCAATTCCTTGTTGGCTGTTCCTCTGAGCATAAGTGAAGTGCTTCCTACTTACAGCTGGTGACTTCTTTCCAAGCAAGAGACTGGTAACTTGGTATCACTAGTTCAAGGTGTGTGGTCTCAGGTTACTCTCAAAATCTTCCTTTGCCTGATATAAATTAATCCTACTTGCTTGGGATGAATTTTTTGTTGTTGTTGTCAGATTCATTTAGTTGAGATTTTCATTAAGGATTTTTGAATCTATGTTAATCAGGATATTGGTGGAAGTTTTCTTTCTGGAAATGCCTCTATGTTTTGGGTATTAGTGAATGTTTGCTTCATAAAATGTGTTAGAAAAAATATTGGGGTATTTAATTCTTTGGAAAAGCTTGGGTTACTATTTATATATTTTACTAAAGCACTAAATCTTCTCTGAAGATTTGATAGAATTTACTAGTGAATTGAACTGGACCAATACCTTTGTTCTTGAAGAGATTCTTAATTACTGTTTCAATTTTCTTCTACTTTGGGGGATTACATCACTCTAAGAAACTACTCATTTCTTCTAGGTTTTCCAGCTTAAGTTCAAGAAACCACTTATATTTTGGGGGCCACACCTGATGGTGCTCAGGGGTTACTCCTCACTCTACACTCCAGAGTTACTCCTGAGGGGCTCTGGAGAACTACCATATATGGGATGTTAGAGATTGAGGCCAGGTCAGCCGCATGCCAGGCAAATGCCCACCTCACTGTTCTATCTCTCAAGCCCTACATTGGGAAATGTTTAACTCATTCCTAAGTGACATTTTTAAGGAGGAGGCAATCATTAATTTCTTCCTATATACCTTATTCAAACTATTTTTTCTCACAGTAAAAAGAAAGTATTATCTCAATGCTTAATTTCAATTTCCCAAGTTATTCATTTGAATCTTGTGTGTTCATTTGATTGTTCTTAAATGGAAGATTATGTAAGATGAATCACTTAGCTTGTTACAGAACATAAAGTGATAACAGTTTGATAGCAGTAATATTATTTTATGCTCTCAAAAGCAACAATTCTGGTGCTCATTGGTAAGTGCAATGCTCACAGATGGAGGAAGATAAAATAGAAATCAAAACTTCTTTATTTAATTAAAAACTTTTGATTCTGGTTGTTTCCAGGAAAGTTTCATTTATTAATGTAATTGCTATTGGATTTTTTTTGAAATCTTCTTTTGTTGGTGATGATTAGTTTTATTTGTGGGGGAGGGAACATCCTACTATGCTCAAGTCATACTCCTGGCTCTGCTCAGAGAAGACTTACAGTAATACTAGGGGTGGGGAACTATATGAGATGCTAAAGGCAGAATGAGGGCATGCAAGGCAAGAGGCTTAATCCCTGTATTATTTCTCTGACCCTGTAAAAACGGTTTTAAAGAGAATCATGGCTCAATTCAAGCAGACATGGAAAAAAAAGGCATTACAGATCCAATATACAGAAAACAATGACCTATCTTATGTTATTTTACTGAGAAATTGATTTTTTTTAGTTTTGGTTTTGAAACAGCAAAGAAAATTTAATCTATAAAATATTGCATTAATTAATTTATTTGAAAAAAAGTTGTGCCATATTTAAAAAGTGATTTTCTAATTTCATTCACTTTTATTTTTTAAATCTCACTAAGAGCACAATTATAACATTGAATGTTTTCCTTGGCTTTGAGGGGAGGCACTACTAGATTACTACTGAGGCCAAGTATATATTTTATATATGCGTAATATTGCAAATATAATATATGTAATATGAACATATAATATATGCATGTATATAAACATACATATAATATATTAGATATATGTGTGTACATGTGTATATACACATAACAAGTAAGCATACATATAGTATATGTGTATCTACATATAACACATTATATGTATATGTGCATGTGTGTATAAATTACATATATTATATGTATACTGCACACATATGTAATATAGAATATATACCAAATATGTGTAAGTGTGATACCTAGTCTAGATAAAAACATGGCTAGAATTTTGTTTGTTGGCAATCACAGAATTGCTATGGGAGCAAGACGATTAAAAGAATGTAGATGAAGACAGTCTACTTCCTTGCTTGTTACTAGTAACAAGCCCAAATGAAAGATTTTCATTTTATTTTAAACTGGTGAAACAATTAAAGCATCTTGAAATAAACCAATAGAGAGGCACTGCTAAAAGAGGCCTCAAATATGATACACGGGTGTTTAGCACCCCTTTGCTCAGAAAAATAGAAAATAGAAAACAGGGCAAGGCACTTGCTTTGCATGCTACTGATAACTTTTTTTATTCATTGCCTGCTTCCCATAGGGTTCTGAGCCCCACTGGGACTGACTCCTAAGACAGAACCATGAGTAAACTCTGAGCATAGCCAGGTTGATTAAAAATGATGAAATAAATAATAAAATAACTGAGAAAAGATAGTTAATGGTCAAAGTGGCCATTGAACCACACTCCTGCTCACCTTCTCATCTTCCCGGAATCCTCTTCCTGACCTCAAAGGTCTACAGAAAGCCTCGAATTACGATTTTCTACTCAGTAAGCACAGTTTGCTCACTAGACAAACCAAGAAGGAAGGTCTTAGGAACTGAAGGCAGGTAAGCCTGTGCTAAAACACAGTGAAAACTACCTATTGACCTTTCAGGAGTCCTACACACTGCACTTTAATGTGGAGTTTAAATGTTTAGAAACTCAAGTACACAAGCAGGACTGAAATGAGGTAGGGGAGCTGGAAATGAATTCTCACCTGAACAGTTTGTGGCTCCAAAACCCTACATCACCTTTGGGAAAGGATGCTCTGGAGGTCCCCAAGGAGCAGGAGGATTAGCTTTGTGTCAGCCAATGAGAGATGCCCTTTCCATAATCCACATAAAATCTTGTTCTCTTGTTTCAGGAAGTTTTGCTGGTATCACCATGACCTACTTCTAGGTCTTTTTTCTTGTGTCTGATTAAATCCATTTTGTGAGAGAAATAACTAATCTGAGGTCAAGGATCTGCAATATATGTAATTAGATAAATTAGTTATGATTGTTATTAATAAAGAACTGAAGATCACAAGTGAATTCTGATGGCTAAAATTAACCCAGAAGTTTTAAAAATAGGTATTCACCTGATAAACACATTCATAACACAAAGCTAGCAAACAAAACACAAGGCATAAATAATATCATAAACAGTCAGTAACATTTATGGTTTCAATTATATAAACATCAACTTGTGTGTTTATTTTTATAATGAAATGTGTGCATTACTAATTCCCATCATTCATACATTTACATCGCTTTTCCAGCGATGTCTTGTTATTTCAAACTATTGCTTAATTGACAGGAAAGAAAGTTCAATCTAAGTCATCATGATATTTAATTTAACTGCAGTGCAAATGAAAATGCTATTGATCTTGGAGCACTAAAAATAAATTATTTGAGTACACAAAGTTTAATGAGACTGGAGTGATATTATAGCAGGTAGGACATTTGTCTTGCACAAGGCCGACTGAGGATTGGTCTCCTGCATTCCATATGGTCCTTTTAGCAAAGCCAGGTATAAGATCAGAGCATAGCTGTGTGAGACCCAAGACAAAAATCAAATTTTTGCTTAAAAAGCAAACTCTAAACAGATAGAGACACTGCCGTTATATGCCAGTCTCCTTAAGACTGAGTGTCTGTAACAGTAGACCATGCTCTCTCCCCCTAAGTTTTAAAAAGATTATCATTCCGGTTACAAAATATTGTTTTTTGTTTTTGTTTTTGGGGAGCCACAACCGTTTGATGCTCAGGGGTTACTCCTGGCTAAGTGCTCAGAAATTGCCTCTGGCTTGGGGGGACCATATGGGACGCGGGGGATCGAACTGCGGTCCTTCCTTGGCTAGCACTTGCAAGGCAGACACCTTACCTCTAGCGCCACCTCACTGGTCCCACAAAATATTGTTTAAAATATCATATTCTTAAAATGGCTACAGAGGAGTCTCAGCAAATGAGGCTGCTGTGAATGACCAGCACAACCTCCTAAAATCTTTCATTATCTTTGCTTATTTTAAAAGTAGGTCAGTAACAAGAATACACAATTCACGTATAATGTACCTGATATACTACAGCAATTAGAAAATAATTTAGAAAAGCAGGCTATTTTTAACAATATAAAAACACATCCATCTCAGAGCCAGAGCAATAGCACTGTATTAGGGCGTTTGCCTTGCACACAAATAACCCAGAACAGACCTGTTCTGGGTTAACCAGAACATCCCAAAGGGTCCCTTGAACTGCCAGGAGCAATTTCTGAGTAAAGAGTCAGGAGTAACCCCTGATTATTGCTGGGTGTAGCCAAAAACAAAAACAAAAACAAAAAGCACATGCAACAAACATATATTGAATAGAAATGCACAAGATATCAAAACACATACAGCAATAACAGGATTGATTAATATGTGTAAGACTGAAAAATATAAGTACAGGTGTTTTATATATATATACATATATATATGTTAAAAATGTAAAGTGAGTGGTGAAAGAAATTAAAGAAAAACTGCAGTGCAAATGCATGCCAGAATATAGAGAGATGTTGTTTTTAGATGTGAATTTCATCCACAATGATCTAAGTTTTTTCTAGTCACTAACTTGGCTTTTAGTATATAATTGTATGGTTTCAGCAGGAGACCTAAAATAGACAATCTCAAAAAATTACAATAAGGTTTAATGACTCATAGTATGTGATTTTGAGAGCTTACACAGCTACAAAAAATGTTGTCTTGGATATAGATTTATCTGTCAACGTATCTTAAAGGAAAATTCAAAGCTAGACACCCACATTGAATTTTGTGCAGGGTGAATTCAGCCATATTCCTACAGTGCTCAGGGGTCACTACTGGTGGTGTTGGAGGGCTAACAGAATTTTTGACCATGGAATTAAGCCAACATCATAAAGAAAAGAGTGACCTTTTTACAAATAGGGTTGAAACACTAAATAAACACTGCTTAAATAAAGGAATTGTAAATTAATCTACACTTTCTTCCAGCACAAAATGTATTGAAGATAAAACACAATCTAAGTATAAAAGTTAAGCCCAGAAGCTTTTAAAAGACAACAACTAATGTTTTCAGAAAATTGGGGAAGGCAAAAAGTTTTCTTAAAAGAAACAAACCACTGATCACAAAATATTAATCATTTAGTCTCTATAACATTTAATATATAGGCTCACCACAGGACACTAAAAGAAATAAAGCTTTCATCCAGAGTCTAACAAAAAAATTGCTAAAGTCCCATCCATTACAAGGCACATGTATTTCAAAAATAAATATTTTATTTTTCAAATGAAAAAAGGCAAAATATCAGAGGCTGTCACATAAATTAATAATTTGTAAAGCTCTGTTGTATGTTTATGACAGATTTTCCCATCAGTAAAATGTGCTTTATAAAAATAACATAAAATTTTGAGGGCCAGAATGATAGTACAGCAAGTAAATTTCTTGCCTTGCATGAGGCTGACCCAGGTTTTATCTCTGGCATTGAATGCTTGGGTTTCCAGGCATCTCCTATAGCCCTCTGAACACAGCCAAGTATTATTCCTGTGTACAGAATCTAGAGTAACCCTGAGTATTGCCTGGTGTGACCCAAATATCAAATTAAAAGAAACACAAATGAAAAAAATTCTTTTGTTACTAATTGTAGATTTATTTACTGTAGGATTAGAATTATAAATTTATAATAAACTAAATATTACATATTTCATGGTAAAAGATAATAAGTTCTCAAAATTCTCTAGAACTTAAAGTTCTAGTGAGAAAAATATTCTTCTTTTTCCATGACATAAACTTATACCATCGCCATCTCTAATACAGATTTTAAAAATCTCAAGGTTGAATGCAGAACTCCACTTTGTAAAGCATGGAGTTGTAAAACGGTTGAAACTGTTGTTTCAACTGTTGTTGAAACTGTTGAGTATGCAAATCAATTCAAAATCACCTTGAAATCACTGTATAATGCTTAATTTACAGATTAAGCTAAAATAAGTTATTTGTAAAGAATTATTATTTCATTAAACCTAGATGTGTTCAGCCATCATTTTCAGTACCATCTTATTAAAATCCAAAGGTGACAGCCTGCATTTACATTTCCCTGATAAAAGCATTTTAAATTACATTAGCTCTGAAGTTTAACCTATTTTTAAGCTTTTCCATTGGTGATTATCAATTTCAATGAAAATAAATGTTAGTGCCAATTAAGCAGGTGCTTTTTATTAATGGAATAGGGTATCTTTCTGTTGTGATAAAAATGTCATATTGAGATTGGTATTAAGGCTCATGATTTTCAAACAGTAGGAAATTTATTTTGAAGCTTTTCTATTAGACTCAGCAGGCTATGGAAATATGTATATAATTGTGATTATGAGCAAGATTTAATAATAATTCTGAATTAATTTTAGTCTATCGCTATTAACTCTAGCTTCAAGTTTTGAATTACTAAGAATCTATATGCTAGAAAATATTCATTTATCAAAAAATTTTAAAATAAGTGAAGCCTTAAAAATGAGAGAAAGATGGGGGTCAAAGTGGT
This sequence comes from Suncus etruscus, assembly GCF_024139225.1. NCBI lineage: Eukaryota > Metazoa > Chordata > Mammalia > Eulipotyphla > Soricidae > Suncus > Suncus etruscus. The sequence goes on along the minus strand of NC_064857.1, from coordinate 61,133,650 downwards.
AGTGCAATGCAGTAAGGCATTTGCCTTGCCTATGTTAGCTTAGGATGGACTGCGGTTTGATCCCCTGGCCTCCCATATGGTCCTCCAAGCCAGAAGTAATTTCTGAACACATAGTCAGGAGTAACCCCTGAGTGTCACTGGGTGTGGCTCAAAAACCAAAATAAATTAAAAAATAAAAATGAGAGATATGCTATTCTTTAGCTGGGAGAAAATTAAGAGTGAATGTTAGTTTATAAATTTAATATAGGCTACATAGAGCAGTGCTCAGGATTTACTCCTGGTTCTATAATCTGGAATTATTCCTTGAGGGACTAGGGCAGGGAGGAAAGATCATATTTGGTTCTGGAGATCAAAACCATATTGAGCAATAACTGCTATACTATCTCTCAGACTCTTCTCAGCAGATATTTTAAAGGAGTTCTCAACATGCTCTTTACTTTAGCATTGTGGTTGAAACAAATAAACAACTAAGTCGAATGTGTGGAAGAAACTCAGCTAACCAGCTAGAGATAGAAGGAGGAACAGAACGGGAGAGTGAATCTTTCCACAGTGTCCACAATGGCCAGGGGCCTGGAGAAAATAAGAACAGGTGCACTAGGAAATGAGGTCTTCCAGTCCAAGTTTTTGGGCTAGGTTTCAGACAAGAAATTTACCTGGGTTTTTTCTGATTGTCTTGCAAAATGGATTTTTCCAGCTTTCAGTTTTATATGTAGGCATCAGGTTGGTATGTTAATGTCTGATTCAAATCAGTTCACCATGGATGGGATTTTGTTCATCTCTGCTTCTCTGTCAACCTAAACCAAAATAAAGACATGTCTCCATGAAGATATTTATCAAATTCCTTATCTCTGGGTTACTGAAATTATGGTTGTTGCTAATGCTTCTAATAAAAATAATAATACCTGTCGAAGGTAGGCCTGTGAGAAACAAAAGTAGAAAACAAATCATAGGGGGAAATGGGTTAGAACACATGTGAGTTCTAACCCCAGCACCCTATGACTCAGTGATTCCTGCATCACTTGAGCAGAACTTGGTGGCACTGTCATATCCAGGAAGCACTGGATGATACTCAGAACCTGGTACTATATCACCACTGTTGGCCTGGAAGGACATTGGGGAACCAGAGAATTATGAATTATCTCCCTACCCCCCAAAAGAAACCAAAACTTAGACAAAGGGGAAATTGGTATTTTTTAACTGAATCAAGTATTTCATGTAAGTTTAAGTGAATCAAGTATTTCATGTAAGTTTAATGCAAGTTTTCCATAAATAGAAACATAACTGTTGTTACTTTAGGAGGCAACATATTATTTCATTTGAAGGCTTCTCTGGAAGAGCAACAGGAAAAGAAAATTACAGACCAATAACATGGGTTTAGATTTTGAACATATTCTGAAGGGCAAATAAATAGCAAGCTGTTATGGCAGTAGTATATGAGTCAAAATATCATTTGTCAATGGGTTGATTTAATTGATTACAATTCACTCACTTCAAATGAACTGGATTGGAGAATTCATTTTGACATGCATGTAATTAGGTTGAGACTTAGGGGAAGTATTCAGTTGATTACATATGGGAATGAAAAAAGTAAAACATGCAGATATGCTCATATGAAGCAAATACCCAGCCATGTTCCACTGCAGTCCTTTAGTGAAAGGTGCATGCCTCATCTAGACCCCCACTCAATTCTGTTGTCCACTTCCCTCCTCTGAAATTTGTGAGAGCAGGATTCTGGGGCAACCAGGATCCGAATATCCTAAAATCAAGACTGCATCTGTAGGCAAGAAAGCAATTTGCCCCTTTGATACCAAAGTCATTTAATCTCTTTCTTTTTAGGGAGGGTTGATTGATTCAAACCCAATAAAATTAACTGCCCCTTTTATTAAGTGAAAAACAACTCACCATACGAAAAAAATAAATAACTAGTCTTGACAGGACCTTTTGGGTGAACTCAGTCTGCTGCAATCTCAGACCTGCCATAGCCAAAACCTAAATTCTACCAATAAAACCATCCTAGGAAGCCATCATAATGAGCACTAGGTGAGATCACAGATCTCACCTTGATATCAGCCCCTGGAATCCCTGAAGGAAGCACTTGTCTATGATCCTTTTTGGAATGATAAATCTGTGTTGTATTCAAAAGGTAAGGTTTGAACAATGTGTTACACAGCAAGACAAAACAATCTAGGATGGGGGATGTCTATTATATAGTCATCTTTCTCAATCTGATTTCCAGGAATTGATATAAATTTTTGATCCAGAGTACAGAAACAGTAGATTAGGTGAGAAACTTGCCTCATAGACTATTGACCCTGGTTAAATCCTCTGAATTTCATATGGTCTCTTATGCACAACCAGAACTGATCCTTGAGTTCAGAGTCAGGGGTACCCTGAACATAGCTGATTGTGATCCAATACAAAAAAAAAACTTTCAAACCCAACCAGAATAGACATTTCCTTTCTAGTTTATAATAAATATACATGTGAAAATACAATAAAGTGCATATAAATAAAAAGTACTCTAAATCTATATACAGAACCTCTCCTTTCTGTGTCTTTTTTTCTTTTCTAGGGCATGAGGGGGCTTCCTAAATGATGATCAGGATACCTGGAGACCACTCCTAGTAAAACTCAGTCAGCCAGACCCATAGTAAATAAATACTATAGGTTAAACCTTGCTTAGGAGACAGGTGGTGCTGGGATCTCACCCATTTGGGGCAGTGCTAAGACACATCCAAAGTTGTGCTCTGTCTTCAGGCTTCTCTACTTGTTCTTACTAAGTAGTTAGAAGATGTGTGTTGGAGCAATATTTCTAAAAGTGGGTGAAATGTCACTAGGGAGGTGCTGATGAGGAACATGTTCAAATGCCATGTAGTTTATGTTTGCTTAAATGAGGTACATTTCCAGAGGGCATGGAATAATCTATTCCCTGAAAAAAAAAGCAGTAAATCAGCTAAGTTTGGTAACCCCTCATCTGGGCCACATCAACTTGACAGAGACATTTGCAAGAACCTGGGAGAATGGGAGCCTGGAACTCCATTGCCTTTCCACTTAGACAGTACTTTAATTCTACTCTCCACTGGGTGGTTCTTTCATTTTAAAACGTTAAAGTAGAGAATCCAGCTGTGGAAAGTTATAGATCTCTGCACATTTGCTCTATTTCTATTTATTAGCCCCTCCGTATATCCTCAATAGAAACATCACTAGTAATAAAACCAGTCTCAAAGCAACCTGGGAGAAAATTCTACTTTAGTACTTTTCTCCCTGATTGGCTGTGAAATCACTGTCACTAGCTCTTCTTCTTAAATTAGATAATTGGGTAAAGCTTTTTATACAATTATAATTATAGGTGTCATTATAATATTACATAATTATGATTATATAACTAGAAAACAGTAATTATCCACATTTGATGTATACATATGGAAATGTATGTCCTACATATATATTGTGTTTCATTCTTCACAGAAAAGGAAAGGTTAACTGTAGTGCTTTCACCAACACTTTCTCCAGGCAAACTAAATAACCATATATAACCTAAAATGATGTTTTTAAACCTACTATAAAAGATTTCTTATTTGACATAGTAGCAGCAATTATTGAGGAATCTGCAATAGAGGAACTTCTAGCTTGTTTTCCACAGGACTAAAATGCTCAGACAGAAGTTGCTTATTATACCAGGAAGTTGGACTTCATAGATTTATGGAAAAAATTCTGAATGAAAGTGCTGAGCAAACTCCAATGAATGAAGTTTGATGGGTATGGATTAAATAATAAAAATGGTTTATTCTGTATATAAATAACTTCACATTTATTGTTCAAACATCATACTATTAGCTGGTGTCTTAAAAAAGGAAATAGGAAATTATTGACAGGAAGTGATCTCAGAACAGGGGACATTAAGAAAAATGCTTCCCTTTTTAAACTGATGATTGCCTTTTTTTTAATGGTTAAATTTACTTTTTTTGTGGTGAAGTTTACTATTGGTTAAATTATATGAGTTGTATGAGTCAGATGTAATAGTACAGTTTTATTTATTATTCCTCTATGTATTTTCAGGTCAGAAATCTTCATTAAACCCCAGATTCATATGATAAATTCATTTGTCTAGTTCATGGCCCTCTCCGAAATGATATAATAAATTAATATTAAATTTGAAAATAGATCTTCTATGAGTGTTCTCCTTTTTTCAAAATAAAAATGTATTCGTTGCTTAAATTAAAAATATTAAAGACAAAAATCTAATTGATATTTGTTGTGTTTAGAAGTGACAATAAGCCCTAAACTGAAGTTTAGTGGGAATTTTTATTAAATATAATTTTTATTTTAATCGTAGTGGCTTACATATCATTGACAATAATATTTTAGGTACATATTAACATAAAATCAGGGGAATTCCCATCACCGAATTGTCCTCCCTCCACCTCAGTTCATGTCCTTCTTCCCATATCCTCTTCCCTTACCCCCAGGGCTGCTAGAATAAGTGGTCCCCTCTGTGCCTAGCTTACTACTTAGTGGTCTTTTTAGTCTAACTAATCCTCTTGCTGTTTCTTTCCTCTCTCTCATATTCACCCAGCAGTAGCAAGACCAGTAAGTCACTATTAGGGCCACATTCCAAAAGCTTCCAAATCCAATCAAAATAAACTGAGGATATAAATTTCATGTTCTTAGGGTCTTCTTTTTTTGTTGTTTTTGTTTTGGAGCCAGACCCGGTGATGTTCAGGGGTTACTCCTGGCTATGCACTTAGTAATCGCTCCTGGCTTGGAGGACCGTATGGGATGCCAGGGGGTCGAACCAAGGTCCTTCCTGGGTCAGCCACGTGCAAGGCAAACGAACACCCTACCGCTGCGCTATCACTCCAGCCCTCTTAGGGTATTCTTCGTAGACCTTTTAGTGCTTCCCTCACCAACTTACACATAATTTCTGGGCTCTGGTGTTTACCCTGCAACTCCTTATAGTTCCATGTAGATCCTTGAATTCTTCTGTTGCTTCCTTCAGTGATAATGTGTTGTGGTGCCTGTATTGATTGCACAGTCCCCCTAGTATGGTACATTTCATCAAATATGCTGAAGCCTCCCTTACTAGTGAAAAATTTCACTCATCTGCACAAGATAGCACTGAAAATAACTGTCCAATCATCTCCCCTTGTAGAGATTTTAATAGAATCACTGATATTATATATGCATATATATCACACATAACCACTTCCTGATATAGACTCATATTCTGTGCTTTATTATTAGCTCAATCAACTTGTATGCAATATTTTTGGAAATGAAGACTTATCTCTTACTTCCCTGCTAAATCCTCCAGCACTTCAGGAGACATTGCATTAGCTGATCATTAGACTGATTTGTGGATATTTACTAGCACAGGAAATGAGGCTGAATGGGGCAGAAACCTTCACATTCACTATGGAATTCCATTATTTTTACACACAGCTTATCTCACATTCATTAGCGACCTGGGTTGGACCAGTATTATAAAAAGAAAAAATATCCCGGGCCCGGAGACATAGCACAGCGGCGTTTGCCTTGCAAGCAGCCGATCCAGGACCAGAGGTGGTTGGTTCAAATCCCGGTGTCCCATATGGTCCCCCATGCCTGCCAGGAGCTATTTCTTTCTTTTTTTTTTAATATTTTTTATATTTATATAAACACCTTGATTACATACTTGATTGTGTTTGGGTTTCAGTCATGTAAAGAACACCACCCATCACAGTGCAACATTCCTATCACCAATGTCCCAAATCTCCCTCCTCCCCACCCGACCCCCGCCTGTACTCTAGACAGGCTTTCCATTTCCCTCATACATTCTCATTATTAGGACAGTTCAAAATGTGGTTATTTCTCTAACTAAACTCATCACTCTTTGTGGTGAGCTTCCTGAGGTGAGCTGAAACTTCCAGCTCTTTTCTCTTTTGTGTCTGAAAATTATTATTGCAAGATTGTCTTTTATTTTTCTTAAAACCCATAGATGAGTGAGACCATTCTGCGTTTTTCTCTCTCTCTCTGACTTATTTCACTCAGCATAATAGATTCTGCGTACATCCATGTATAGGAAAATTTCATGACTTCATCTCTGCCAGGAGCTATTTCTGAGCAGATAGCCAGGAGTAACCCCTGAGCACCGCCAGGTGTGGCCCAAAAACCAAAAAAAAAAAAAAAAAAAAAAAAATTTCTTCGACCAGAAACTCACTTTGGAGCTCATTCTAAACCAATTCCTTGAGTGAGAAACTCAATGAAACCCAAACTCTAGCCAATTTCTCAGATATCCTGTATTTAGAAAAAGGATTGATGCAACTGTTTTGTTTGTTTGTTTATCTTGTTTTTGTTTTTTGTTTTTTTGCCCTTTATCTCTCTCTTATTTTTGTTTCCAAGAGGACTAAGTCAGTTGTTGCATGTTTCAGGTAAAAACATAAATGCTTGTCTTTAACCATGCCCTGCTTAACTTGCAGTCAATAAAAGATTTTATATCTTTATAAATATTGAGTTATGGCCATTATCTCTGCTAAAACCCAACCATGAATCTAGGCTGCATTCCATGAGTGAATTCAGGGCAGGTTAAACTGATCTGATGGCTGGATTTCTCTGGTAACTTCTGAGGTTTAGCTCAAGTCAAACAACCCGGTCCTCATTACACAAACTCCATCTAAATTGGCACTACTGACTTGCTCTTTTTTGTTTGTTTTTGGGCCACACCACATCTGGTGCTACTCAGGGGTTACTCCTGGTTCTGTGCTCAGAAATCACTCCTGGCAGACCCAGGGGACCTCTATGGGATGTTGAGGATCAAACTCAGGTCCATCCCAAGTCAGCCACATACAAAGCAAACACCCTACCACTGTGCTATCACTGCAGCCTCTGACTTATTCTATCAAGCCTGTGTTTTCCCTGGACCACATACATAACTTTGCTGGTTTGTTTTATTCCACTCTGAGGAAGCTGTGTTGCCTCTTAAACACATCTCCTTTTTTTCCCTCTCCTTCACACCTTCAGAGTAAATTTTGTTCAATAAAAACTGTCTTGCTTCCCTAAAAAATTAATCAAAGAAATAAAAACTGTACTGTAGTGACGTATAGTATTATAAATTTTATTATACCATTATTCCCCCCATTAGGATGTGCATTTCTAGTAGCAGTTTTCAACATTATTTTCCAACATATTAAAAAATATTTTAAAATATTTTCCAATATTAACTAATGTGGATCATCTCTCCTTTCAAAGACTGTTACTTCCATAATCCTTGTATAAAACTGGACTATTATATTCATTTTTATATTTTTCTCACAATGTTCATATATTTTCCTATACATTTAAATATAGGTTTATATTTATATTTTTATATCTAGACTCTATATATTTAAATATAGTTTTCATTTTTAATATTTACATATATAAACATATGTAAAATACCAGGTGGGATATATTGTTTATGAAATAATTTATAAATATTTATATATTAAATACAGTAAATTTACAGATATATAATTTATATTTAGTATATATAATATGTAAAGATATAAATATAGTTAAAATGTACCTATTAGCATCTATATTAACTAATATAGGTTATTTATATCTATATTAATACAAATGCTAAATTATATAATTTTGATATTAAATATTTTATATAAAATTATATGATAAAATAATTTATAAATATTTATAGATTGGATATAGAAAATTTATAGTTATATATTTTATATTTAAATACATATAAATTTATATGTAAATATAAAGTAAAATACACTCTTAGCATCTGCATTATTTAATTTTATTGTATTTTCTACTTTATTAAAGTAACTGATGTAAAAAAACATCATGACTACCTTATTATAGAGTACTTTTTCACAAAAATATAAGTCCTAATTGAATAACAGTTCCACATATTTTAAACTAACCCACCATGCTCTAGCTTCTAATAAGCAAAAGTGCACTTTCTGTTGCTAGATTTGTTTATACACAATATTCGTACATAGAGAACAAAGTTCATGGTCATTGTGATTAGCTTATTTATCTTAGTTAAGTATTTTCAAGGCCTCCCTATATTAAATTATAGAAGGCATCAATACTGCTTTTCTTCAGATACAGAAACACCATTTAACTGGGTATGCCACTTAATATTTATTCATTCATCAAAATATAGTCAAGATTCATATATGCTTTGCTTCTGACCACATTTTGGCTTCTGTGAGTAGAGCTGTTGTGAATATTGATGTAATTTTCATGGATACATACAACTTAAACAGAACACTTTTATAATCTGCCTCCTAACTTTCTTATTGTTAGTTAAATAAAAATCAAAATAACAGTGAAGGAGTCAGAGCAATAATACAGCAGGGTAGGTGCTTCTCTTGTACTAGGCTGACCCTGGTTCCATTCCTGACATTCCATATGGTCCCCTGAACCTGTCAGGAGTGATTCCTGAGTCCAAAGCCAGGAGCAATCCATCAGCACTCTACTATTCCCCCCAAGAAAAGACAATGAAATATCTTCCATCAGTGAGAAGGGCACATATCAAAAAGACTTAAAGAGGGGCCCGGAGAGATAGCACAGCGGTGTTTGCCTTGCAAGCAGCCGATCCAGGACCAAAGGTGGTTGGTTCGAATCCCGATGTCCCATATGGTCCCCCATGCCTGCCAGGAGCTACTTCTGAGCAGATAGCAAGAAGTAACCTCTGAGCACCGCCGGGTGTGACCCAAAAACCAAAAAAAAAAAAAAAAAAGACTTAAAGAATTTGGCTGTTATATTTTTCTTATACAACTCTTATGTAAACAAACTAGAAGTGTCTCGGAAAATTAAAAATAAAGCTTCCATATGGTCCTGTGATTTCACTTTTTGTTTTCTATTCCCCAAAATAGAACATTATTTGAAAATATCATGTATGTACTTAATGTTCATCATCATATTTAGTATATAGCCAGAATATGGAAAGTCAGAAACTACAATGTTGAAGGAAGAATGAATACAGAAAAAAAGTTTAGATATACTTGGACAACCATGTAGTCATAGAAAAAAATATAATCTTGCAGGTCAGCTCATCTCCAATAGAACTAGAGGGTGATGTGCTATGCCAAATAAGTCAAAGGGAAAAAAAAACAATTACCAGGTACTTTGACACATCTGCAATAGATAGAGAAGAAATACAGGTTATAAATAATATTGGATAATAATATTGGATCAGACAAATCCTTGGCCCTAAGATTGTGAAGAAAGGAGGGAAGGGGGAAATGAAATGGTACGAAATGAAACTAGGATAGCACGGAGATTCTATTGAGATGGTCTTGGGCTCTTTGATGGTGATATCTCATCATTTTTATTCAACAAAAGTGTAAATATTTACACTACTCTAAAAAAATGTTAAACTTCAACCAAAGTACTCTCCAACCCAAATAGACAATTTAGTGTGTCCCTGAATAAGAATTCAAAAAATGCTCATTAAATAGATTGGATGCTGGACAGTTTATACTATTTTTTGTTTGCTTTCACAGAGTTCATAATCATGTGAATGTAAGAATAGGTGATCCTGTCTTTTGGTAAAACAAATAAATGAATATATTGAAATCAGAAATGTCAAGCCTCTTTCTAAAGTGTTTGGACTCTTTGACCATCAGACTAACAAGATGTAAGTCACCAATGTCTCCAAATCCTCATTCATATTTGGTACTGTTGCTCTGTTGCAGTGATGCACACATTTTCCTATTTCAGGTGCATAGAAGTCATTTGTATGTCTAACTTCTTTGTCTCAATGTCTATACAGGAACTTTGCCCATAATTTACTTTTCTTTCTCACCTGCTAACAAAACTTTCTCTATATTTTGGATACAAGACAGGCATCAGACATATGATGTGCAAATATTTTCTTATACTCTGTAGATTTTATTTTCACTTTCCTGACTGCCATTTAGTAATAACTTGACTTCAATTAAAAAAATTTATCTGATTTTTTGCTGTGGTGTGCTGTGAGCATGCTAAGAATTCTACCAGAAAATATATTTTTCTTATTTTGGGGCCACACCCATTGATGCTTAGGGATTACTCCTGGCTATGCTCTCAGAAATCACTCCTGGCTTGGGGGACCATATGGGATGCTGGGGGATCGAACCTTGGTCCATCCTGGTCCTGGGTCAGCCCTACCACTGCACAATCTCTCCAGCCCCTAGAGAACATTTTTCCTATTTTATTTTGCTATTTAAAACAATCTAGAAAACCCCAAATTTGTCTTTCAACTCTTTTACCTTAAAAGCTAATTGTCAAAGATATTCTCTTTACTTCCCACATTTTTCCCATAGAAGTTATATATCTAATTCTTATTTAAATGATCTGTGTCCCATTAATCATTCATCCTTTAATAATACCTTCTTTATACCTTCAATGACACTCAGCTCTTTTTTTTTTATTAATTCATATTAGGCAGTGTGATTCACAAAGTTCTTCATAGTTGACTTTCAGGCATACATAGTTCCAACACCAATTCCACCACCAGTATGAGCTTTTCTCTACCAGTATCTAAAATTTCCCATCCACTCCCCAGTCTGTCTTTTAGATAGGCTTCATTTGAAATTTGATTACTGTGGATTTTATCTCAAGTTAGTGACACTGTGGTTTATACTTAAAATGATATATCACTCTTTTAGACCATTGGTGTGCCCATTACCCTTCAATTTCCTTCTTTTCTATCTTCAATTTTATAATTTAGGGTCAAGGATAAACTGAGTAGTCCCTCTTTAAAGCTTTGAATTCCTTCATATTGTCATTCTATGTTCCACAGATAAGTGAGATAATCTGTTGTTGATCTTACTTTTGACTTCACTTACACTAATGTCCTCCAGCTCCACCCACGGTGCAAAGACTTGCATAATTTTATTGTTCTTTGCAGCTGCATGGTATTCCATTGTGTAGACTCTATGAAACCTTCATTATTCAATGATATGTCATTGAATGCCCAGTTTGATTCCATGTCCTAGATATGATGTTAAGAGTGATGATGTATAAAAGATACCTGGCTCTTTAAATTCAGCATCCTTAAAATACTTCTTTTTGAGTCTGTGTCCAGAAGAACTTGGATACTTATTCAAGTCTTTTCTTATTTAGGTTATGTTTAATCTTTTTGATGTTTTCTGTTTGTTTTGCCATGTTTCCTGAAACTGCATATCATATCTCTCATGTACCACCCCTCCTGCCCTTGTCTAATTTTTAAAAATCTACTTTGTTCACCATGAAGCTTTAGAACTGGACTGGAGAATTTTGCAAAGTGAAAGAAAGTGGAATAGAACTTGGTGGGTGGTTGTTGTTTTTCTCAAAGTCATTTTGTAGCCTTAGCATTTTCTGTCTTCAAGCTATGCCAAGACTGTAGTTTACTTTGTAAATAGATTACTTTTCCTCCTAGTTTTTTAAGTCCAAGAAGGCTATTTTTGGACACACATACCTACACTGACACCATTGTCCTCAACTACCTAGAAGTCCTATTTTTGACACTTTTTAAGGTTAATTTTTCTCAAATAAAATGCAAAAATTATTAATTGGATAATAATGCTATCCCTTGAATTTATAGTTGCATAATCAATAATGTCCAAAATACATTTTTCAATGAGCTGTTATTGCCAAGGCACAGAGAAATAAGAGATAAGAAATGAAACAAAGGTTTGGATGACTTTCCCAATAAAGTCATAGATTGAGTTGTTATAAATATGTTAGTATAATGGGAAAAATAACAAGTTAAAAATAATCTTATCCTCTTTGTTGATTACAGAAATTCTATTTATTTACAAAAACCAAGCCTGGAACAGTGAGGCATATTTTCCCCCTTGATTGTTATCTGCATATACATCAACAGCTTTCTTCTCTCTCTTCCTTCCCATTATTAGCTCTTCCTGCTGTTGCTGAAGGTTAACTTAGATTTTAGGTAACCTAATATTAAATCCACACTGTTCCTGTATTTTTTAAGAGCAATTAACCTAATCCAGAGAGCAAATGCCTCTCTGTCTCTAAGATAGAGGGCTCCTAGAATCTTGATTCAAACAAGGGAAGAGGAGCATATCTCCATTTTACAAGAGGTGGTTTCCAGCTGATAAACAAAAACCTAGAGGTTTTTGTCATTTTTTTTTTTTTTTTTTTGGTTTTTGGGCCACACCCGGTGACGCTCAGGGGTTACTCCTGGCTATGCGCTCAGAAGTCGCTCCTGGCTTGGCGGACCATATGGGACGCTGGGGGATCCAACCGCGGTCCGTCCGAGGCTAGCGCAGGCAAGGCAGGCACCTTACCTTTAGCGCCACCGCCCGGCCCCGAGGTTTTTGTCATTTTATGGGAGGTAGTAACATGTACTAACATGTAGATAATTTGTGATATATATAACAAAAAATTGAACCCAAAACTGTAAACATGATCTGAAGTTTCAAGACTATGGTCCCAAAAGTCAAACGTACTCTTCTGTTGAATTTAGGGAAATTGTGCTGGAGTGATTCAATCCTTGGTTTCACTTCCTATCTTTTAATCTTTTATTCCTCAATATTAATAGATCATTGAACAATGTAGCTGGACATCATTGATTATGTCAATAATTAATTCGTAGGTATCTATGAATTCAGGTAATCTCATTAGTATTCAACTCATATTTGAACATCTTAATTACAAAAGGAGCATTAAAAGGGTCAGAAGTAGGATTTCCAGGTAGCTGAGAACAATGGTGTCAGTATAACTATGTGTGTCTAAAAATATCCTTTTCTATCTTTACCTGCATCTGCTGAGAACTAGGTAAAAGATGGAGAAGCCTGTGGCCCAGATCTTATAGGTACTCAAGAATCACAATTAGAGGGCCAGAGTAATAGCACAGCAGTAGGGCATTTGCCTTGCACACTGAAGACTCAGGTTCGATCGCCAGCATTCCATATAGTCCCCTGTCACCACAGGTATGGTACAGAAAACAAACAAACAACAGAAAAAAAAAACAATTAGGAATTAGATTTTTATTCAGTGAATTTAGGAACCACTTCAAAGTTTTGAGTAGCCTGGTGCTAACAGGGAATATGTTTTTTCTGTTCATTTACATACTCAAATCTCTCTCCCTAAATTCTACTACCCTTCACTCCCATTGGTAGTTTCTTGACACATCCCTCTGTAGTCTTTTGGTTTCCATCACTTAAATATAGTGTCTTCATAAACTTAGAGGTTAAATATTATGTAATTATTCACACTTGAGAAAAATGCATTTTCTCCTATATTACTATCTCATCTGAATTATCGTAGAGTTAGTTTCTAGACTATAAAACCAATTATCTTAACAATGATTTACTGTAAGGCAGGCTAAACTTTCCCCCAAACTTTGGTGATATAAGTAGGGGACCCACTTATTCCAGTAAAAGCAGACAATCAGCAGTTTACAAGAGTTATACTCAGTTGGTTTTGAGCTTCATTTGCTAAGAAAAGAAAGTTCTTATTGCCTGTTCACCTACATTTGATTGTTGTTTGAAAACCCACCGTCTTTTCCCAAGACTTGTATAAAAATGCCTCATGCTTCTCTGATTTTTATTTTACTTGCATTTTATTGTATGCACATAAAAATAAAATTATATCCATCCTCCTTTTAGACATATTTGGCATACTGAGACAGGTTAAGGTAGAAATTGAAAATCTTGGCCCCCAAAATGCCCCCTTTTTTATTTTCCTCTTTTTCCACTCAGATGCTCCTCTTGTCTAACATACTCAGGGACTTAGTCAGGAATATTTTTTGAATGAGTTCTTCTGAACTCAAGAAAGCAAGAAAGCATGAGTGAAGTCGTCTATGAAAAATAGTTCATTAATTTAAATAAAACATGCTGAAAATGATGTGTCATCCTATACCATATCCTGGGAAGAGGTGCCCCCCTTCAAGGACCACAGTAAATTTGGGTGTGATTTGGTCTTGGGGTGAGAGGTGAGCTTCTTTGATTCAAGCATTCTGGTTTTCTTAAAGAAGATGTATTTTCAGAGGTATTCTATTTTTCTTTTTTCTGAAAAGGGGAGATTTGGGCAAATACGTTTGAGAATTGGAGGGTGTTGTTTCTGGGAATAAAGTTCCCAGGAAGTAATAAAACAAGATGAAAATTTTTGTTGTTGTTTTTGTTTGGGTCACATCCGGCAGAGCTCAGGGGTTAATCCTGGCTCTACGCTCACTCTTGACAGGCACGGGAGACCACATGGGATGCTGGGATTCAAACCAACATCTTCTGCATGCAAGGCAAATGCCCTACCTCCATGATATCTCTCCGGCCCCAAAACAAGAAGGAATTTTAAGAAATTACACTGTCACGAGTGAGTAATCACTACAAATTATGGCCAGAATCACTTTGTAAGCACAGGAACCCGGTTCTGATCAAACTACCTGACAGTCTCATAAAGCTGCATCCTCTGCAGAAAAGCTCCAAAGCATTGTGATAAGTACATGAATATAAGTCACCAAAAGGTTCAAATTCTTCCCTTTGACATGTCATGACCAGGAATGTATGTACATAGAGGACCTCTGTGTAGGCAGTTTGGGAGGAAACAGAAAACCAACCTACAAAGCCAAGTGGGACACTTTTCCATTCTAGGCGTAGTCTCAGCTTTCCCCTTTGAAGAAGGCCCCTTCTCTGTTGAACAGAGTTTCTTAGTTTGCATCTTACTAGTTTCTTCAATATCTTACACAAAGCAGCATGTACGGACTGAAGCAATAGTTTAATGGGGTAAATATTTGCCTAGCACAAGGCAGACCTAGATTCATAAAGGTCTAGACACCTTTAATGGACCCCAAACCTCCTAGGTGTGATCCCTAAGCATAGAACTAGGACTAAGTTCTGAGCAACACTAAAAAAAAAAACCCACCAAAATAAACAACCTTTTAAATTTAAATGTGAATATGTTTAATATATGTTCAATATACATTTTTTTCTCATTTTGCCTGTGCATCAAAAATTAAATAAGTCCCGATTTGGAAATAACTAATTCCTACTATATGTGAATTATAGGAAGATTAAAAGCATTTAAAATGCTGTTAAATAGATAAAGATCATTGACAAACTTGATTTAATTATTGTGAGAAATCTTCCATTTTTCCTTTAATTCCTTTTATATAAGTTTATATAAGAAAGTATATATATATTTATATATATGTATATATATAGGAGCCATAATGGTTTTCTATTTTATGATTGTTTAATTTGTGTTTTTGAAATGCTAATAAAGAAAATTCTGTTCTAAAATGTCTAGACTTTTAATGTGAATGAAAAACACTTGTCTGATATTTAGATACAATTTATTTTTCTTTTTTTACTTACTTCCCTTGCTGGATTGTTGTGGGACTAACTCTGGGTTACACACACTGAGGTGAGTACAGAAGGCTTTCATTGTAGTTTCCCAAGACTGGGCACTCCCCTGTCCACTGAGTTGAGACTGAAGGGAAATACCTTTGCTATCTCTTGACGGTCTCAAAGCCCAGAATGACTGGCTCAAAACATGTTGAATCACACCCAAGATAAAACTCACGACCTCCTGGCCAGAGATATGACATGGAGGTAAAGGCATTTGCCTTGCATGCAGGTCGGTGGTTCAAATCCCGGCATCACCTGAGCCTGCCAGGAGTGATTTCTGAGTGTAGAGCCAGGAGTAACCCCTGAGCGCTGCTGGGTGTGACCCAAAAACTAAAAAAAAAAAAAAAAAAAAAAAACCTCACAACCTCAGACTTGAGAAGCCTGCACTTCGTTCAGAGCTGGCCAGGGTCTCCATGTGTAATACAATTTTTCTCATGCATTACTTCAAGCAAATACCTCTTTTGAAAGAAATGTGGTCAAATAGTAGTCAAATATAGACAAAACGCTTTTGTATTTGGACAATCAAGATACCTATTTATTGTCTTGAGGGTCTTAGGACAGAGGTTTTTGATAGATTTTCGGTGCCACAATGAACTGCTTAATCAGATAAAAGCCAGACATATGAGAACCAGAAAGAGCCCCTTTGGCATGATGTTGTCTTTGAGTGTGAAGTCTAATTTCACCATGAATTAGCTGATAAAAGTGCTCAATCAGGCTCAGATATTTGCAATATCTGACTCTGTCAGTCTTTTCTAACACATTTTTATAAAAAAGATTCATCAGAAGATGTGAGTGAAAGAGGGACATTCAAAGGCATTTTCCTTGTACCTTGAAATTCCCATCTGGGGCAAGCTTCTTAGCCTAACAGAGGGAGGGGTGCTGAGATGCTATTTCTTGGACAAAGGTTATAAAATAGCTAATATTTTAGCCCCGATACCTTTCTGACTCATGTGACACTTGCAGGGAATTATGCCTCATTAATCTACATGTTATAGAGTTTTTGCTCTGAGCAACATGAAACCAGGCGTACTTGGATAGAATGATAGCAGTAATGTCTGTCCTCCCTGTGGGTGTCTTGGTTCAATTTAAGGAAATTTTGTTATCAGTAGAGTCACAAAAAATGAGGTGAATTTCTTCTATTTCTCTCTTTCCTCTGGCTTAAACACAATTTTACTAATCTGGAAAGAAAGTTATCTAAATCAACTTCAACATTTTTTTCTTAATGGCTGTATTAATTTGTGCAATTCACTTTATAGACATGTATATTTAAAGATATAAAGTGTATATTTAGATTTATGTATACATATAAGTATTACATATGATTATTTCTCTTCTCATCTCTTAGATATTTAAAAAACACTTCTATATGGTGCCAATATTCAACTTTCAGGGCATAATGCTTGGCACTTGGCAAGTATTCAATGACTATTAGTGTCCCTACTGTTATGCTTTATTGTTTTGTGCATGAAAAGAGATGTTTCTCTTTTATCAAGAAGCGTTATTTAAATAATAGAAAAGCAATCAGGGAGACAGGAAAGGGATTAGTATTAAATACTATTCAAAACCTGAGGCATTGGATCTGCATTTGCATTACCAAGAAAGAGAATCTTCCTTGTTGAAAATGCCTTATTCAATGACTAAGTTCTCCCAAGCACTTCAATTGTTTAAATATAAAAAAAATCATAAATCATCAGTATAAAAATTATAGAGAAACATAGAAAAGGTTTCTGTATTATTTTAAATCCACTTTCACATTAATAATGGCTAAATCCAGTGTTTTTAATTCACTGTTAATGTAAAAGTGGATTTACTCTTAAATACCTGGATTCTTGCATGTGCTTAAGAAGTATTGAGAGGATTTCCTCTTAAAGCTTAAAGTTAACATTTGAAAAAAACTTTTATATTTAACATTATATAATTTTTCTCCCGATATTCAGAAAACAAATCTGTGTGGACTACTCTTTAGGAGGCACTGTTTTCTTTATAATGCAGTTAGTAAATACTGAAGAAATATTTATATTTTTATGAAATGGAAAATTGATGCATTTTTTTTAAAGAATTGTAAAGATTCACAAGAGGATAAATACACAGATATGTAGAGAAATAATAGATACCTTTAGTTACTTTGAACAATGCGTAGCTCTCACTGTTTTTGCAATTTTTATGAAAATATGGTAATTGTGCATTTTTGTATAAAATTTGTCCTCCTCTCCAAAACATTTTGCACAATTGATTCAAAATTTACTGTTTAAACTGCTGATTTACTTGTGGCTTGTTTAAAATTTCCATTTTTATTAGCATTGTGTTGGATGGCTATTTTCAATAATTTAGATTTGATGACATGGCTTTTCAAGTTTTCATTTTATGAGATGAAAAATTACCATATTTTCTTGGATTTACTATACTTGTTACATCCTATTACTTTTATTCCTGAACTAATACATAATGAAAAAAATCTCTTGGCCTTGTGGGCTTGAGCAAGTTATTTTCTATTATCATCATATTTGGGGGGATCATCACAAAAAACTAGTTTCTTTATCATTTACTTTGTAAAGTTAAATCTATTCTTCCTCTTCTCTTAATATTTATATAATAAAAAGAACCAAAGAAATTATTCATACATATTCTTCAAGAGTAACTTTCTTTTTTCTATCTGAAATCTTTATATTTTTCTCCCTTTAACTAAAAGTTATGTATCTAACCTGTCATTCTTTTTTCTTTAGATCTAGAAAAAGACTCAATAATTTGTATCTCATGCTCCTCCTTTATTCTTTCAGAAAGCAATAGTGAATATTGGGATTTCTAGAGCCATTTAGTTTCAACTCTTTGACATTTTCAAGAATAAAATCAATCTTCCTATTATGCCTCAGTGATGCCCTTAACCAGTCATGTAGTTAAGTTATGGTTATTTATCCAGCCAGATGCTATACTTGGAACAGTCCTCAATGTTCTCCAGGGCTCTTTGTTATCTTTTTCTCTGAGCAAATCGGGCATAATTGCTTGGTGTAATCAAAGTGTTCCTCAGTTCACAAAGAATTTCTCCTAATGCTTAACTGAATTTAATTCCCCTTTAGTGGGACTTAGTGACAATTTGGGGTTCTCAGATATGCATCAAGGACAATCTCCCCGGAAAGATTTCCTAGAAATTATAGGAGTCAAAGTTAGTAGGAAATGAGGAATAAACCATGAGGCTATGGCTCTATGTATTGAGACTTATTATAAAAAATAATAATAATAATCAATATATCAGCCCATTCAGAATTTGGGGTGAACAAAAGATGTGCTGTTCTGAGGCCTGGTGCTAAATTTTATTAGCTCTATAACAAATGTCTTTAGATTGTTGCTTTTATTTACATATGAAGTTGCAAGTTTCTCCCTTCATTTTGCTATGGCCAATATGAGTTTAATATTCACATGAAGCAACATGTTCAAAGAGTCTGTTTTCTGGAATAATCCTGTTTTAAGGCAATATGTTTATCTTTGACTTTTTTCAATAGAATTTTGGTAAAGGAGATTTACATTTCCGTTGAATCTAAGAAATCATATTGAACTCAAGGCTAAATATCAGCTTACAGAAGTCTAGTTTATCTCAGGCTACCTGAAATACGGCGGGTGTAAAATATAGCTGGTCCTTAAGCTTCTCATAATTTCAAAACGTTTCTGAAAATGTTGCTTGTGCTTTGGGGTTTTGGCAAAGATTGGTATTCTGTATCGTTGTAAGTAAAATGCCCTCTCAGGGTTTAAATTACAACATAAAGTCAATGCATAAAGAAGAAAGAAAGAAAGAAAAAGTTAACTAAATGAAAAATTATGCCCATAAGAGTATTTTTATATGAACCTTTAAAAACTGATGTCAGGAAGCATTAGTATACAAATGTTTTTGCACTAGTCATTATTTCCTTTGTGATCTTTATAAAATGTTTTGCCTTGAGAAATGTCAAAAAAAATTTAGAACTATGGAAACCCAGGGTAGTCATTTGCTTCACGTAGAACTGACACAGAGCACAAGTGGCTCAAGGATTTTGAGTTGTGATTAAAAAAAATACTATTGGATATATTTGTCAAGATGTTCACACTGGGAAAAATTATTGTATACATTTATATATTTTTTACTTTGTCTCAATATAACTTGATTTTACTGAAATGACCTGGTAAAATTGGTCATATGGAGTCAATCTTAATGAACATCTTTGTGAATGAATGTTTTTATAATTGACATGTAACTTTAAATCCTATACATCATTCAAATGGTTACCAAGCATAATATGAGATTTGGGGCAAATGTTAGACATTATTCTTTTGTTTGTTGTTTTGGGACTAAATCTAGCTATACTCAAGGCTTACTCCTGGCTCTACACTCAGTAATCATTCTTCCTAGCACTGTTTAGGGAAAATACATAGTGCCTGGGACAACTTGAGTCAGCTGCATGCAAAGCAGTTGCTTTATTCACTAGCATTTTAGACACAATAGTTTCTTGTATTTGTATATTTTAAATTTATAATATAATAGCATTATTATAATAGCCTGGCTCACAAATTTAGCGTTGACTCTTATTGTTTTGATGTGCATACTTACCTTACCTCTAACTTGCTGAAATTTCTAAGTCCCTCTATCAGTGTGAACCTTTTTTTAAAATATTATCTTTATTTCAGCACCATAAATGCAAACATGATTATAGTTGGGTTTCAGTCATAAAGGAACACTCCCGAACTTCATCAGTGCAACATTCCCTCCACCAATGCCCCATTTCTCTCTCTTGCTCTCTTTTGCTTTCTTTCTTTTTAGACACTGTGGTTTGCAATGTTTTTACTGAAGGGGAATTGGGCATTATGCATATTACTTTATCTCCTTTCAGCATCTAATTCTTGTCCAGAGTTATTATTTTCAACTCTCATTGTCATAATCCTTATTCATAGACTCTCATGGTTCCTTCTTTGCCCTAACTGCACCCTGCCACTATTTGTGGCAAGACTCCTACCATGTACAGGTCTTCTGGACCTTTATATCTTTTGTCTATGGATATTCATACCATACTATCTTTTATTTATATTCCACAAATGAATATGATCATTCTGTATCTATCCCTCTCCAACTGACTCATTTTACTCAACATAATATTCTCCATATCTATCATGTATAAGCAAATTTACTGACTTCACTTTTCCTAACAGCTGCATAGTATCCCAATGTGTAAATGTTCTCAAGCACTAGAGTTTCCATATTCTGTCTATTGTGAAAAGTACTAATGAACATAAGAATACAGAATACATAGTGTTGTGTTTCTGCACACACTAAGAAAATCTGATTTTCCATGGTAAAGGAAACTTGGTTTAAAAAAAAAAAAAGGAACTCCACTACTGATGAGAAAAGATATTTTCATACTATAAATCAAGAGAAGCTAATATGCAGAATAAAGAAATTTGATCCATTTCTTTTCCTTTCTTCTCTCTCTCTCTCTCTCTCTCTCTCTCTCTCTCTCTCTCTCTCTCTCTCTCTCTCTCTCTCTCTCTCCCCATTTCATTTTGTTTTCACTATTTAACTCTTTTTCAACCCTTCACTTCCCTGAACCCTTGTTCCTACTGTTGCTAGGTTGGCTTGTTCACAACCATTCTTTTCTCTTTTTTTGGTGGGGGGGGGGCCACACCCGGTAACATTCAGGGGTTACTTCTGCCTATGTACTCAGAAATCGCTCTTAGGCTTGGGGGCCATATGGGATGCCGGGGTATCCAACCTCGGTTTGTCCTAGGCTAGCGTGGGCAAGGCAGATGCCTTCTTTAATTGTGGTTTTAGGCCCATTTCATCTGTAGAGCTCTCTGCGTGCCAATCTCTGTTGGGCACACACACACAGGCTCACTGTGCTCCAAACTCATAACTTTTGGAAGTTCATATTTAGTTGTAATGCTGAAGATCCTAAACACCAGAATTTCCAGCATGTAGGACCAGGGCTAGAATTTGCAGCTCCAACACCAAAAATGGTTCTTTGCTGACCACATAACTCTATTATCTAACTTTTTACCTCTAGATTCAAAGAAAAATAAATGAAAGGGAAAATAATACCAATTGAGGCCAAAGAGGCAGTACAAAAGGAATTAAGATTACCTGGCATGCAGTTGACCCAAGTTCAATCTCAAGTGTCCCATAAGGTCTTCTGAGAAACTCCATGGGTAACCAATAAGTGCAGAACCAAGAGTAAACCCTGAGCAAGGCAGGCTCTGGCCTAAAAAATAAAAAAGCAGAACTACAAACCGACATGAACTTTTTCATAAAATTCTCAGAGCTTTTGGAAACACTCCTTTATATCATTGTTCTGTTTCATGAAGAATTATGTTTTTCTTTGAAGTTACAAAAGGATAGTCTTTTTTTTTTCCTTTATGTACTTAAAATGCAAATAAAAGATGCAGCCCACTTGTGCATACATCTAGAGCACTACTGTCGATAGTCAGAATTGACTGAGCTGACCATGATAGTTAGGTAATGATGGCTAAAATTATTGTAGGAATATAATCAGTCTCTATGCAAAGTAATCAACAGGATATGCCAATGATGAAAAATATCTATCAGGTTTTGTGCTAACCTTATAATTAGAAATGTAATGAAATAATCAGGTTCTCTTCAGAATTTGAATGCAGTTTAAAATAGTCTTGGAAAATTGTCACATAAAATCAAACTTTTTTATTTACAAAGCAATGGGTTTTTAATTCATATTACTTGCACTTATGTTCCTTTTATTACAAAGATGATTTAATGCTTGAAGTGCAACTCCAATGCCCATTTCCACAGAGAGCACTGTTGAAGTGATATTTTCACCTCCTGTCATAATTTAAATCACCAAAAATGATAACTATAAAGAGCTCTACAGCTTATTCATTTCACCACCTAGTGGGAACTATAATGGTGAACCACAGATTGTTACTTTGTTGGGGTGTAAACACACACACAGCATTTAACATTAAGTAAGCAGAACCCAATATTTAATTAACTGAATCTATGAACAAGTTATTCACATAGAGTTGCACATGCTTTCTTACAACACTGCATGAAGATCTTGAGTCCATAGAATGGAAAATAAAGAACATAGAATATTACTGGAGAAATAATACTAGGTAATAATATTAAATAATATTATCCAATAATAGTACAGGACAAAAAAATGCATCCAAAAATGCTGAGTCAGAACTCGGTATAATTTGCATCTCAGCTATACCCTAAATATTTATGTAAATTTAGGTGTGATTTCGAACCTCTGACCCAATTTTACTAGAATTAAATAATACGTCTATCTCTGTAATCATTTCTACCTTGATTCATTCTCTTTATTCAAATATGACTAGTCCTTAAACATGATGTTGATTCTTTTTCAAGTCTCACTCAAGTCTTACAATACTAACAAGGTAAGTAATGTATTTGTCTTTATTTTTTCCAGCAAGGTCACGGAGCACAAAGGTCACTTCTCCTGAGATGACTCATGTGTTCAAGTGTTCGAAGGTAGAAACATGCCAATTACACTTCAGAAGGGATTAGGGTAATGACTTAGTGGACAATTGCATCAAACCAGTTTCACTTCTGCTTTGATTCTTCTTTCCCCACCTTCCTCCCAGCTCTTGTTTCCTGCAGACATTTTAGGGGATTCCCACGTGGAGTAACTAAGGCCCCAACAGGGGTGATCGATAAAGTTCATATTCTCTGCCAGCAGCATGGAGAGTTGCTAGCTGAGGCCAAATGCTCTCCAATTCTGCTCCCAAAAACTTGACGGTGCCTTAAGTACCCCAAACCTAACGGCCATCCTAGGGGCAGATGCTGAATTGGCCAGTGAGCTTGAAAAATGACACTTCTGATGTTTCTGCAATGCACTTTATAACTTGGTGTTATTTATTATCAGATTTCCTTAGTAGATTCTGAAAACTTCCCAAGATGGTGATTATAATTATGACTATGTCCTAAAATCGTGTCAATGAATCTTAATGGGTGTTTTGAATGGGAGGGAGGTAAGGGTTCTAATTGAAATGACCCCAAAGGAGTTTGGAGCTCGATTCACTGGAAGTCAACATGATGACATTCAAAAGGATTGTTCGTGAATCCAGCTAAAAAAAACAAATATAATTCTTTCTAAGCCTATAGCTGAGCACAAGGTAAATGTTAGGAAAGTAGTTAATGGGATAAATTATTGACTTGGTTTTTAGTAGAATGAGTGTTACAAATAAGATCTTGTTGACATAATTCCTTTCTTTATTATTGTTTTGTTTTGCTTTTGTGCTAGTGGGGATTAACCCTGAACTTCACAGGAGAGGGAGGGAGGGAGGGAGGGAGGGAGGGAGAGAGGGAGGGAGGGAAGGGAGGGAGGGAGGAAGGAAGGAAGGAAGGACGGAAGGAAGGAAGGAAGGACGGACGGAAGGACGGAAGGACGGACGGACGGAAGGAAGGAAGGAAGGAAGGAAGGAAGGAAGGAAGGAAGGAAGGAAGGAAGGAAGGAAGGAAGGAAGGAAGGAAGGAAGCAGAACCTGGGGCGGTGAGCACACGCATAACTTTTGTAGGAGTAAGAAAGAGCCTGTTCAAACTTAATCAAGGAAAAGGCCAGGTAGAACTGGATCCGAGTAATGAGGGGCATGGTGTGTGTGTGTGTGTGTGTGTGTGTGTGTGTGAGAGAGAGAGAGAGAGAGAGAGAGAGAGAGAGAGAGAGAGAAGAGAGAATGCATTTATGAGTGTGTACATTTATGAGAATGTGTTTTGTGTGTGTTTGAGTGTGCTTACATATGTGCGTATGTATGTATGTATGTGTCTGGTGTCTGTGTATATATCTATGCATATGTGTGTTGCCAATCCTGCTTTAGCATTACAAGAAAGAGCCAAGGTTTGTTTGGCCCCTTTGGGCTTAATAGAAGTATTTATTACAGAAGCACTGGGAAAGGGGCTGAATAGAGTTCTGTGTCATAAATCCCTGCAGTCAGCCAGAAGCACGGCTGATCCGTGGGGTCTTGGTTTCTGGACCCTCTCAGATTCCTTAATGAGGGTGTTGGAAATTCCAAAATTCCTAAGATTCAGCCCTTGGGAAACTAAGAAAATCATGTTCAAAATTGAGGCCAAACCTGTAGCCAGTTTTTGCAGAGGCTCATAAACCTGACCTGGGATGCTCCTTTTCCTGGGATTTCTCCTTTTATCTCCTCCCCATGGTTTTGAACTTGAAATGATGTCCTTTCCAGCTCTCATAATAAAGGTTTTATAGTAACTTGTAAATAAAACTGGTGCAATACTGAAATTTATTAGGTACTCATTATGGGCCGCTAAGTACTTGGCACAACATGAAAATTGGATTTTATTTCAAGTATTTTATTTTGTTTGCCTTTACAAAGACTGACTTCCAGGTGACACTTTGAGGTTACTTTTTCTTTGCCCTCTTTACACATTTGAAAATTATTTCAAGGGATTGGAAAGCAGCTAAGTAGTAGAAAAACACTCATCACTACATATATATGGGTCCTGGGTAGGACCACAAAAAATTAAAACAGAAATTCGATGTTCACAAAGATAAATTTACAGCAGTGAAATTGTGAATAGTGTCACATTTATTATTTATAAAAAACCTATTCTACTTTTACATTTTAGCTTTCTCATTGTTTTATTTTATTCTTTGTAAACGAGGAGAGCAATTTTCCATTTTAAGTTAAAAATATAAGAATAAACTTTACTCTCTATTTTTTTATCCTATGATCTTTCTACTACGCTCATTAAGTTAAAAAAAACTCTATTGTATTATGCATACACATTTTGAGATACACACATTGTATCTGTACATATATATGTGGTATAGTAAAGTCCGCATATTTATTATATTAAATGCAAGTTCAAATATATTTTTGCTATTCTCTTCCATAAAAATGTAAATAATAAATTTTCTTTACATTTCATTTCTCTATCCATACTACCTAGATATCCACCTACTTGCCTGGTGAAGCTCTTTTTTTTTATGATGCCTTCAGAGCTCTTTGAATAAACCATAATTTTTTCAAGGACTCTCTCATTGATAGGCATTTACTTGGGTTTCTTCTTAGACATTAGAATGAAGGAACTAAATAAAAATTTCTCCTTAGTTATAAACATTTACGCTTTAGCAAGATTCATTCCTTGAGGTGGGGTAGGTGGAGGTGGAAACCCCAGTAATGGGGTTCCAGGATCAAAAGAATCCGTACAAATCAATGAAGTTGCCAGCTCTGACACTGGAAAGTTGACTTCCTGAAACCAACTAAGATTGTGGAGTAGATGATGAAAAAGAGTAATAAGTCCTAGGAAAACTCATCATAATAATGCCAGGTCACACTCATGCTGTGCTATCTATGATCATTTGCTCACGGGCAATTTTCACTTCACCTCCTCTAGTCTTCACATAAAATGCCAAGGATAACAGCAGCATGATTGCATAGAAGAAGCCTGTTGTATGAGTGAATGTACTTGGAAGAATCCCTGGCATAGCCATCTAGGTATAAGACTGAAGATTGTCATTATCAAGGCTGTCATCATCAGCCTTGGTTATCCTTCCTTATTATGATTTGTTTCTATTTTATGTAGAAAGTTAATCATCTTTATCTCTGATCTAAATTTGCCTCAACACACTGCTTTCATCAGCAAGCATTGTTCACACTGTACTATCTCTCTCACCTCAAAGTAAATAATTCAAAATAATTATTAAGATAATGTGCCCTAAATATGATGAAAGACTTGTCAAAACATCATCAAGCCAGTAGTACAGAGGGATGGGCATTTGTTTTGCAAGAGGTCAAGGTAGGTTCAATCCTCAGCATCCCGTATGATCCCCTTAGCCCATCAGGAGCAATTTCTGAGTGCATAGCCAGATCTAGCCCCTGACTATTGCTGGGTGTGGGGAAAAAACAAATTTGTCAAAACATCAAATATTGCCAATTGCTGTCTGAGTTTGGATAAAATAGGTAAACATTGTCTCTTAAAACTGGGACCTGGACACAGGTTTTTTTTTTTTTTTTCCAGAGCTCAGCACAACCAAAATCCTGAACAGAAAACAAGTGAAGGAAAAACAGTAGAGATTTTCATTACAGTGTCCCCTGACAGGAATGGCAAATCAGTCTATTTTTTTTTTTTTTTTTGGATTTTGGGTCACACCTGGCTGTGCTCAGGGGTTACTCCTGGCTGTCTGCTCAGAAATAGCTCCTGGCAGGCACGGGGGACCAAATGGGACACTGGGATTCGAACCAACCACCTTTGGTCCTGGATCGGCTGCTTGCAAGGCAAACGTCACTGTGCTATCTCTCCGGGCCCCAGTCTATTTTTTATTAAGACCCATTTCCTCTTAATGTGAACTTATTTGGAAGCAGTAGTAATTCTACCAAGGTTTCCTTTTTGTTATATATAAATATATAGTTATTAAATTTGATGGAAAACTTTATTTATGCATCCATATTCTATTTCACTGGCTAAGATTGGAATCACTTCCTGAATTTCTTGAGAATCCCCTTGGAAAGAAAACCAACTAACTGGTCATTTAAAGGCAGAATTATCCTTTCAGAAACTTCTGGGCCATGTCAACTGGTACCACATCTTGTGATGGGATAATGAGTCCTGGGAAACTCACTTCCTCTTCATTGTTCTTCATTCCTTGACTCGTGAGAGTTGGAAACAATCACATTTATGGGCTGAAGCTGCTAACTATGCCTTTGAAATCTCTACCTAAAGAAACACTGAGACTTCAGCATGTTCATTAATAGATGCTCATTTTATTCACGTTAAGTTACAAGCAGTGAAGCATGAATTACTTTGTGTAGTCTTTTTTATTTTCTCTGAAGTCATGGAATAAGCCTTTCATGATTAATTATAGGTCACAGCCCTACTTCTTTCAAGAGGGTGCAATTGGATTCCCAAGTATGCAACTTTATTTTTACTTTTGTTTCCTTCCCTTTCTAATATATGTGGAATATTACTTTAATTATTTGCTTTATCTCCCGGAAATATCTGTCTCAATTTTATGCACCAGAAATTTGTTATCTCCATGTATCCCCACATATGAAGTCCTTGCTGTTGGTTTTGGGACTTCCAAATGTTATGTGGCAGTGAACCCTTTGTCCTAAAGTTTTGTTGGTTTGTTGGTTTTTCTAGATTCTCCCATAAAAAAATCAGTTCACATCCTCATTTCTCTAGGTCTGAAGTTAATGTAACCCTGTTTACCTTGTTCCTTTTAAGGTGAATAATCTACTCTGTTCTTTAAAGTATTGCTTCCAAAAGTTTGGTGAAAAACTTGCAGATTTTATTTTATCATGGGTAAAAATCAACCAATCCTATACGCATGACATATTTCTTTTTTTTTTTAATCTTTATTTAAGCACAATGATTATAAGCATGATTGTAGTTGGATTTCAGCATGACTTTTTTTTTTTTTTTTGGTTTTTGGGCCACACCCGGCGGTGCTCAGGGGTTACTCCTGGCTGTCTGCTCAGAAATAGCTCCTGGATGGCATGGGAGACCATATGGGACACCGGGATTCCAACCAACCACCTTTGGTCCTGGATCAGCTGCTTGCAAGGCAAACACCGCTGTGCTATCTCTCCGGGCCCTCAAATTTTTTGACCTTCAATTTCTCTCATCATAGTTTATGATTTAAATGTGTAGGTGTAGCACCTATATCTATTTTATGTTTTGGATAACATAATTGAGGTACTTAATTTATTTTTCCTTCTAATTATTCTCTGCTAACAAAAGAAAATAGAATTTTTTGGTGCATTGACCCTCTCATCATAACACTAAACTCACTTTTTTTTGGTTTGTCTTTGGGCCACACTTTGCTGAGCTCAGGGTTTGGCCTGACTCTGTGCTCAAAAATAGATCCTGGCTAGGAGGACCATATGGGATGCTGGGGATCAAACCTGCATCTGTCTTGGGTCAGCTGTATGCAAGGCAAATGCCCTACCTCTGTGCTACCACTCTGGCCCTGAGTAGGTTTTTTTAAGTATATTTTTGGTGAGGGTCACAGTCAGAGCTTATTTCTGGCTTTGCACTCAGGTATCATAACTGGAAAGGCTGGGTGTGTGTAGCTGTTGATAGGATGCTGAGGATCAAACTTTTCCCTTCCCACTATTGCTCCACCCTTGCAGGTTGATTTTATATTCTGCAACTTTTCTGAATTAATTAATTATAATAGCTTTGGTGTTGCTCTTCTTTAATGAGATCTTTAACATTTTTACAGAGAAGGGCATAAAAATCAACATCCAGAGACAATTTGTGTTCACCATATTGGTGCCAACATCTAAGAATTTTCTTTCAAGTAAACATTGTGCAGTTTTTATTTTACCTTAAATTAATATTTTAAATCAAAAAGGCCAGTTTCATAATACAGGTTAGTACTTATCAAATTGACTACACAGTCATTTGGATGTAAACTTTTTGATGTGGTTAAAACTCAGTGTTCAACTGTCTTTTTTTTAACATATTCCATCATGTTCCTGAGGATCAGGAAATAAATAAATAAACCTGCCATTCTTTTTCTGAAATTTGTAAATCCTACCATAGGTTGAGTAGTTATTTCTTACTGACTTCATTGAACCCTTACCCATGGACTATAGAGATAGGTCTGGATGCAAAGATCAGGTTGACTTTTGAAAAGTCTAGAGAGTTGAACTTTTCCAGCTTTAACATTAACTGAACCCTTAGAAAATTGTCAGAACAAATATCGCCAGAGGCTTCTCTTAGCCTCCAAACAAAACTGACAGAGAACTCAATTGCAGAATTCAATCTGAGCCTCATTCTGACCTGACTTTCTAAACTCTGTTGATTAAATAAGGATCTAACAGATCTTTACCTTTCCTTTTCTTCTGAATTTCTATGCTAATCTTCTAAACTCTAAGTTCAATCTTAGTATGCATTCTGACTTTAGACAAATGATCTGATAAGAAACACTGGCTGAAGACCCATATAAAATTCTGTAACATATATTGAAATTTATAAAGAAAGGAATAATTTTTATTAGCAATAAAGTTAATAAATGGGCTAACTGTCTAGTTGTGCAGAATCTACTGTGATTATTTTATATGTAAACTATCATCCTGGCTTTATTGATTGAGATAAGAGGAAGAGATAAGATAAATTCCTTTTGAATTTCTAAATAAGCAACATGTCTTGCAGCTAATTTACAGGGTATCTTATTCAAAAAGTGCTTTTTCTCTACATCTATTTTTCTATTATTCAACTGAATAGGAATGATCTCTGTTATTTGTCTTCTTCCTCTAATTTTTTTTCTGTTCTCTTTTTACTTTCTTCTTCCCTTTTAGTCTCAAAACAGAATGATTATGAATCTAGAATATACTCAGGCTGAAATGAACATCACCCCTTTTCAGGTTCACGATCAATTTAACTAGGAAAAATGTTCTAGAAAATGATGTAGGGTGTGGCCGGAGTGGTGGTGCAAGCCTTAAGGAGACTTGCCTTGCTAGCCTTAGCCTAAGATAGACCACAGTTCGATCCACCGGCATTCCATATAGTCCCCTTAAGTCAGGAGCGATTTCTGAGCACATAGCCAGGAGTAACCCCTGAGCATCACCTGGTGTGACCCAAAAACTACAAACAAACAAAAAAAAGAAGAAAGAAAAAAATGATGGAGGGAATAATATATTTAGTTTTAATGGACCAGCCAGATTTTCTCACCCAGTGCAACTCTACTATAGTATCAGACCTCTTCCCTGACAAGATCATTCTCAGACACCTACACAAATGCATCAAAATTGAACACATTTTAGTATTTGGCAAATTAGTTTCCTTAGAATAATATCCCAGAATATTTCCCAAATTAATAAATATCAAGAGAGGGCATCATTGCCTGAGCTCATGCAAATTAAGTTTTGCAAGTTGGGGTGGATCCTCAAAAACACCCCAAGAGAAGAGCTAAAAGTAAATACCTGCAACTATGGTATTCCCCAAAAACACAAAACTAATAAACATTAAAGACTTTTCATGGTTTCTGTTTAATTGATATAACAAAACCAAATGCACTGACACTACAATGCAGTTAGTACCAATTCCATTTTATCTACATTCCACACGTGAAATGTGGGTTCAAATCTTTGTCACTTTAATTTTAGCATGTCCAACCAGACTGTGTTCTCCCACACTTTCTCCCAGTATTAATGAGTCACATTTCTTCTGTCAGTTCATGAGGTGAGATGGACTGGATGTGATTATGATTATGGAAGAAGGACATAAAAGAAACATCATTTAGAACCCAAAGAAAGATTGAATCATCTTATTCAGCCTCATAAATTGAGGGGGAAAATGGATGGTACCAAGACCAGACAGTGGTACTAACTTTTAGTGGAAATGAAAAATGATCAGACTTGAATACCAAATCCAAAGTCAATGACAACTGGATCAATACCCAATCTACAACAAGCTCTACAAGTGGGGACCAGTTACACTAGCAACCTGGGGGGTAAAGAATGGAAATATAAGATGCATGCTGGGAACAGGAGTAAAGGGAGGACAACACTGGTGGATGGGATTGCCTCTCATTTATTTTCACTATGTACCTTAAATATCACTGTGAAAGATTTGTAATTCACTTTGGCCACAATAAAAATTTAAGAAAAGAAAAAGAAAGAAAGAAAGAAAGAAAGAAAGAAAGAAAGAAAGAAAGAAAGAAAGAAAGAAAGAAAGAAAGAAAGAAAGAAAGAAAGAAAGAAAGAAAGAAAGAAAGAGAGAAAGAGAGAGAGAGAAGAAAGAAAGAAAGAAAGAAAGAAAGAAAGAAAGAGAAGAAAGAAAGAAAGAAAGAAGAAGGAGGGAAGGAAGGAAGGAAGGAAGGAAGGAAGAAGGAAGGAAGAAGGAGGAAGGAAGGAAGGAAGGAAGGAAGGAAGGAAGAAGGAAGGAAGGAAGGAAGGAAGAAGGAAGGAAGGAAAGAAGGAAGGAAGGAAGAGAAGAAGAAGAAAGAAGAAAGAAAGAAAGAAAGAAAGAAAGAGAAAGAAAGAAAGAAAGAAAGAAAGAAAGAAAGAAAGAAAGAAAGAAAGAAAGAAAGAAAGAAAGAAAGAAAGAAAGAGAAGAAAGAAAGAAAGAAAGAAGAAAGAAAGAAAGAAAGAAAGAAAGAAAGAAAGAAAGAAAGAAGAAAGAAGGAAAGAAAGTAAAGAAAAGAAAGAAAGAAAGAAAGAAAGAAAGAAGAAAGAAAGAAAGAAAGAAAGAAAGAAAGAAAGAAAGAAAGAAAGAAAGAAAGAAAGAAAGAAAGAAAGAAAGAAAGAAAGAAAGAAAGAAAGAAAGAAAGAAAGAAAGAAAGAAAGAATTTGAATTTATTCTAAGTTCAAAATACAATGCTGGAAGACTTCAAGATTTTGTTTGGGGGCCGGAGAGATATAGCACAGAGGTAGTGAGTTTGCCTTGCATGCAGAAGGATGGTGGTTTGAAACCCAGCATCCCATATAGTCCCCCAAGCCTGCCAGGAGCGATTTCTGAGTATAGAGCTAGGAGTAACCCCTGAGCACTGCCGGTTGTGATCCCCCCAAAAAAGAAAAGATTTTGTTTGTGTTGTTTTTGGCGAGTGGGGTCCAATCTGGCAGTGCTCAATGGTCACTCCAAATGAGTTCAGGCAACCATATATGACTCCAGGGATTGATCCCTGAACCCCATATGCTCTTTCATGTCAAGCATCTTT
The DNA here is from genome assembly GCF_024139225.1 of Suncus etruscus. Lineage (NCBI taxonomy): Eukaryota > Metazoa > Chordata > Mammalia > Eulipotyphla > Soricidae > Suncus > Suncus etruscus. The sequence goes on along the minus strand of NC_064857.1, from coordinate 61,101,681 downwards.
TATAACTATTTTTTAGTCCTCCAATTTCTCTGATCTTGTGGATCTATATTCCTCTGTGCTTTCATCACATTTAGAGTCTATCTACTCTCAGACCTTGCCCTCATCTTTCCTTCTTAATATATTTTTACAACATGACAAAGCTTAGGTGTTGGGTAAATGCTGGTAAATGCTATGCAAAAAGTAACTATCTGGTGAATGTTTTAATCAATAATCATGTCTTGAAGGACAAATTGCAAAACCAAATTATCTTTCTTTCCATAGCTCATACATACAGAGAGGCATAAGTAGTTCCTTTTAAGATCTAAATAGAAGAAATTATAGACTCTTTCCATTAGGAATGCAATTTATGCAAATTAATCTATCATTTTCTACTTTACATACTTGAATATAAGTCTTGGGACCTTACTAATCAAATACATTTTAAATTGATAACATGTTTATGATACACAGTCATTCCTTGATTATTATTTGAACATAGTTGCCTCTCCGAAACAACCATGTTGCTTTTCTTTTTTCCCAAAATGACTTCTGCCTCCAGTCAGCCTTCTTCTAAACAGCTTGTCAAAATGGTTATAAGGAGAGAGGAAGTTATTCTTGCATGTGAGAAGTGATTAGAAATTAAAATATCTGGGATATGGAATATGATGAATAAGGGGGTAGGAGAAAGTATAAATACATTTCTGATTAATAAGATTCAATAGAGAATTTGAAAAGAGAATTTTTGCCTCACAATCTGTAGCTAATAGGGTTGAAACTTTCCAAATAGACATGTATTGATACTTCTCAAATATTTTAAAAATAGATCATGAAATATTCTGAGGTCAGACATGACCAGAGACTGAGAAAAATAAATATAAATAAAATTTTACTGAAGGAATTTCTCTGGAATAGACTATCTTTCAAAAGTTTGAGTGCAGGACTTTGCAAATGTTCTAGCATTGGCCAAACCAACTGTTTGTCTTATTCAAAAGCAGGAAATCTAACATTTGGTTTTCTAAGAACCATCCAGATAGTACAAAAGGAACATAAAATCTGCATTCCTAAAACCCAGCCAGATAGTACTAGCCTTAGTATCTGCCTGTCTCCAGATAATAATATCATTTTACAGAACCTCAAAGGCAATGTCACTCCACTGTGGATCAGAGAGTTGTGCAAATATAAATGCCAGTAAATAAAAAGAAATTAATCAGACTTCAGAACAAAATGCATAATTGATTTCATCTAGAGGTTATTGAAAGCAGCTAGACATAAAGTTGGCCAAAGCTTGAGTAAATTTCATTCCTACAGAAATTGCAACTCTTTGTAAATGATTAATAAAAATTACTATCTTTTTCTTACATTAGACCTCAGGAGTCATTTTATGATTTTTTAGATGATCATTTTAAATGATCTATTAAAAAAAAGCTCACAGGATCTAAGAAAGACAAAACCTGGGCAAGTTACCTACAAAGCAAAAACAATCAAGGCCATGACTAAGTGAGGAGACAGTAGGACTACTTGCTAGTTTCTATTCCATAGTCCTAAAAGGTTGATCTTCTACAGCTGCTTTCTATTAAATTAATTACCATAATTATATTTCTATTTTAATTTATTATTTTCTCATTAGATTTATACCTTTTGTTTTCTTGCACATTCAAAATATCTTTAGATTTTTTTCAGAGTTGGACATAATTCTTCACTCTTTGGAGAGCATTCAAAATAATCTACCCTAAAAAGATTATATAAGCAAACTAATAATAGGCCTTTATATATTGCTTTCCCTACAATGCACTGTTCACAAGATCAAGGTGATATGAAGCACACAATGACCAGTATCTCTCCTGAATATTCTCTCAGGACCTTTATTTATTACGCATGTTCACAATATGGAAATATTTTTGTTTTGCATTTTAAATACTCAAGATGATTGAACTGCCTGGTTGGGTTTGCTATTCAATATAGTTGGACACATCATCTAAAGTCTGTTGTAAAGAATTTCACACACCTAAATATTTTGCCCAAAATTAACATCTTGACTTAGTTAAAAAAAAAACAAAAACCTTGGGAGGAAAGGTGGGCCTTTTTCAGATGAATTTCTCATAGAAGTGGGAGTAGACTCAGGGAAGTATAAGTTGAAGGTAGTTGAAAATAGGATTGGAATTGGGACTTAGTTTGGGTACTATATATGTACAATTACCTAATCCACATTTTTGCCCAGATATGAAGCAATCTATGTTTCATTAATCACTTTGGACAAGTCCACATTTCGACCACACCATCACCTCATTTCTGTTCCAACATTCTTTGTGAAACATGCCTCTTTCGGTTACAACAGAGCCATAATTGTAGAGGAAATAAATACAGGGATCATTTAAAAAAAAAACGGTGGCACATAGAATTTATTTTCTACTTTAACTCTAGCCAAAAAATCAGATCCTAATCTTCATGATAAAACCAAATGATGAAATGCCTAACTCACTTTAATCATATTTTTACTGGAAGAACAACATGGCTAAATGCACTTACAATTTACTACTCTTTTAAAGAAAGCAGGCATGGGCTTTCAGAAACAACCTTCAGAGCAGGCTTAAATATTTAGACCATTAAAGCTCTCTTTTATCCATGATCATG